>NW_028186990.1:1365538-1404006 GCF_003343005.1 Rhea americana | reverse complement strand
GCCGTCCCCGGGGGCTCGCCGCGCCCGGCCGTGGGAAGGCTATGTGGGGCGCACGCCACGGGCGCCTGCTGCACGCTCCCTGCTCGTGGCGTTGGGGTGGGGGGGAGCGGACGGCGATGCCAAGCACCGACAGGCGCCCCGAGCCACCCGACGGGGTGGTGCCTGACCGGGCAAACCCTCACCTCCTGCCCAGAGCGCCACCACCTCGTCCCTCTGCTGAGGAGATGGCCCCCAGCCCTGTGTGGTGCTGCCCAGCACTTCTGCCGCCTTCCTGAATCTCCAAGTCAGGCACCAACTGGGAGGAGCAGCACAAGGTCCAGGGGAGGCCCTAGTATATCCCAAAGTTTGGATGGAAGGAGTGCTTCTCCGTTTTCTTAATTCTATCAGTCTATGCCTTTTGCCCACGGTGGGGGGTAATGGGAAGGGTCCATATTAAGCATCCATATTCTGTGGCATCTTGGATCCTCTGAAGCACCTGTTCTTGGAGGAGACTTACCAACCTCAGAAGTGTTACGACTGCATTGAGAGGAAGATGTCAGGCTGCATGTAATGGTGTGCAGAGGTGGAGAAGTATGTGCTCAGCTCTTCTGCAAAGGCAAAAGACCAGCTGGCAGAAGAGTACCTTTGGATGAGGAGACTCTGAAGTTAGCAATACCTTTCTGTTCCTCAGATGGGCTGGAGATGAATCTGACCTGCTGTATCAGGGCTGAGCCACAGGCATCGCTTAGCTATGGCACCCACCAAATCACACACTCATTTGCCACCTTCAGGTGGCCCCTGGTGCTGGCCTTGCACCTGCCGTTTGCTGCAGGATCATGTTATATCTGGGGGCTAGGTAAGAAAATATGGGAGCTTTCTACACTGATATTTATTTCAAGACTGATCAAAGCTGATGCTTGCTCTCTGCTTGGACCTGTGTTGTCCCATGCAGTGCATGGTTTTGCGCTCTCTCTCACATCCCAGCACTCAGGATGGGACCTCTGTGCTCCGCAAAGCCCCATGGTTGCTTCCAGCCCACTATCAGAGGAGGCTGAGTACCATGCAGGGGACCTATATGTGAACAGTGCTTTGTGCTCTGCTTTAGGTGCTCATATTGTGCACAATTCACTTTCCTCATGCACATTTTGCCTTGGTGCTATATGACACCAGGTGCTAGTTTGTAACTTCTATAAACTTCTCTCAGTTTATGGTATTTGTTGTTCACTTGGACCAGTGATTATACACATCTTCATTTTTGAGGCAAACTGAAAATTTGTTTTAGTGAAATCAGCCTCCTGATATCATTGCAAGCTTTTATGCCACAAATGCTTTAAAAAGCTGAAGGTGCTAAAAGTTCATTTGCACCTTTGGTTATTCAGAAAGGCAAAGAAGTTACCCACATAGATAGCAGCTCCAACAATTACCTGCATCACACACAAGCATATTGTAGTTTCACCAGTCTCATCAAAGACAGTCTCCTTGGATCACTTGGTGTGTGCCAGGCCCCGTCTGAGGTGGTTGCTTAGGGCTTGTCTTCTGCAAGCTTTTTCAATTCCAGTTTGTATGAGCTGAAAAAGTTATTTTCTTTTGCAGTTTAGCATTAGTGAATACAGTCTTCTCCTCCTTCCACCTCCAGTCAAGTACATTTCCTGCTCTTGTTTGATTTGATGAATGAAGTTTTAATTATAGTGCAAGTGACCTTAGAGACAGCACAGGTTAAGAAAAACAGTCCTACTCTGTCCATTGCTCCTGGTAAATAGAGTTGACTGTTCATGACTAACCTGTGTTTGCTCTGTGATCTGCTTCTAGCAGATTGGTGCCATTACAGTCACTCCAAGGGGATGTGAAGTGTCTCTCTACAACTGACAATTTAGTACACGATTTTCTTCAGTGCTTACAAACCTTTTAAAAGATTTTCTCCTAGGTAAAAATGCTTGAGTGACATTGATGGGGACAAAAAAATTCTAGTAATTCTCAAAACAGTGTGCAAAGGCATGGGTTGTCACAGTGCAAGCAAGTAATCACTTCGATTCCTCCTTCAAATATTTCCTTAGGACCTCTTGCTTCCCATGGTGTGATGGTCACATAACACTTGGGAGTTGGTTATTGCTACTTCATGCTTTGCATATTCTTTTGGTTTTGTTAAACTGTGGGTTATCTTGAGACTGTACGTTTTTGGGCAAAGCTGTACCCTATTCATTGCAATGGCATCTTGACCACCTGCTATGCTACATAGCAATAGCTTTAATTATAGCAAGAGGAGACTTTTCTGCTTTAATTATAATAGGTAGCAATTTAAAACTTACTTTTTGTAGAGTGCATTTTTTATTGTGTTCTTTTAGGTAGAAACAGTCATCATAGGTCAGACAGAAGGTCCTTCTAAGTCCATTATCTTCTCTCCGAGAACAGCTGGCAGTGAGAATCCAGAAAAAAAGAATATAAGAAAGCCAGGCAAATATAGAGTAATTCTTGTCCTGATATGTCCTCTCATCTTGCTGAAGCTTAGGGACTTTCTAAGTGTGAAATTCTAATGGTACCTGTGTATGTAATCACCTTCAGGGATCCTTTTTTACATGGATGTCTACAATAACTTTTTGAAAACTTTAATACTTTTAGTATCCATAATATCCATGCAGCAAGCTGTTCTGCAGCAGAACTAACTCACGAACTTATGAAAGAAGCACTTCTTGTTTGTTTTAAACTTCTTTTTTAAAAAAAGTTTATGACACACTGGTCTAGGTTGCTTTTCTCTTCTCTCTCTGCAAATTGTCATCCACGTTAGTGCAGCAGAATGAAGTGGAACAAAGATTGGAGCTGGTCTGTAAGCTGCTGTTTGCAAGCTTTCCCTTCTGGGCACAGGAGACCACTGGGCTTTTTCACATTTAACTCTCCTTTGTGCAACGAATTAGATAATTTATGTCTCCCATGAGGAATTCCTGTGCTTACAGGCTGTGTTTCTTTCTGGGTGTTGCAAGGACATGAAGCAGTGTCAGTTCTCTGCCACTTCATCCTTTCTGTTTTACTAATGTAAATCTGGTGTCTGAGGTCTGCTGACAGCCTGTCCTTTCTCTTGGCCTGGATGTTACCCACCATGTCGGGGTGCTGTTTTTTCCCTGATACACTTCTTCCTTGCCAGGCATTAATTTGAGACGAGCAAGATAAATGGTGGACCTTTGTTCTGCTAAAGACACATAGCATATGTGTCCCGCTTTCATGCTGAGGATGGATTAAGAAGTTAATAGGTACCCGCAGCTCCCTTCTTCCCTCTCAGTTCAGGGTACACCTGTGCAGATTTGCAAGGCTCCTTCTTTACCTACCAACTAGGTGGGACCAGAGCATGGACCTGAGCACAGCCTACGCTGTTTAACTGCTGAGCTTGCTGCCGTTGTGTTAGCCTGCGCCAGCTAGCGCTCAGAGTTGGTGCCCAGGCACTGCTTAGAGGAGAGCACAGGCCAGGGCTGCATCTTGTAGGCATACTTACTACTTCTGTTGTTATCCCTTACCTCTGCTGTGTTGTGCCTGCACTACATGTTGCTCTGAAGACAAAACAACAAAAAAGGATTTTAGTGAGGTTTATGCTGTTGTGGTTGGTGGCTATGGACCCCACTTTCCGCAAGGTCAGAGCCACACAAGATGTGCAAGGAGGCTCAAAGGACAGCTTGGGACGGGAGAGGTGAGAAGAAGATTACTGAACTTACACTGCTGGTATCAGGTGTCAGAGACACCTTTTGGAGGTGTTCCAGGTTTCTGGGATGACGTAGGGACTATCATCTCACCGTTCTTGCCTTTTCTGCTTCACTGTAAAGGTCTACACATTTGGGACAAAATTTCATGTGAAGATGCCAGGTTAACTTTGATTAAATGACAGGAGTTATGATGTGATTATTTATATTTCTGTGTGTAGATAGTAAAATGTTTAGCCTTGTAGATTTTGTCCTGTGCAGCTGTCACTCTAACATGCTGCACTAGGTCCTCAGTTAGGGTCAGAAGAGAAGTTCAACCCTGGTGGTGACAGATCATCTGAGGTTTGGAATAGCAGGTGCTCAGTATCTCTCAAAATCAGACCAGTTGTTCCTATCCTTTAATTAAAACACTTACAGCTCTCTTAAATTTGACTATTAAGTGAGAATGAAGATTGTTATTTAGGAAAACAGCTGATTATTTTTGCTTAATGGAATGCACGTATCTTGTTGCTGTGTACCTAGACAGGAAAAATATGAAAATGTTTATCCTCTATAAGTAATATGCTCCACATATTCAAACTTGCCCTCATCACAAATGCCGTCAAATTAAGCTCAATCATGCCTCACAGAAGATCTAGGAATATATATGGGGCTGATCATGGTGTGTTACCTTTCTCTAAAGGAAAATGGAGAGCTGAGAGGCCACGGCTCTCCCCTGGAAAAACGAGAAAGGAGATGCCACAACTCCCGTGGAGAGCAAGAAGAAGAGGAGATGCAGAAGAGGAGAAGGAAAATGAAACTTGGAAAAGCATTAACTTTATCTCCTGAGGTACAGGAAAAGAATGAAACGGGAAGCCAGGGAGAAAGAAAACATGAGGCTTTAATATTATATACCATAAAAAAATTCATGAACAACTTTCCCGAGAGTGAAAACTAAATATGGGGCACTGCTGAAAGGTAGAACAAGACTCCCTGGATGCTGATATTCTGATTTATAACTAGATTATGTGAGGGCCAATTTTAATCTCTCCCCCTTACACTTAGTATTTTCTACTCCAGTTGTTCATTGGCTCAGATATTAGCGTTTTTCAAGCCAGCATATATCAAAGTTTATATTCTTATAACCAAATGGTCTGCAGAAGCCAGCAAAGTCCATAGTCCTTTCTCTGAAAGTGCAGACATCCTCCATATTTTTCCTGAGGTCTAGAGACTGTGGAATACAAACTTTCATCCAAAGTGACAACTGCATATGTAATTAGGTAGCTATCTCAGCCCTCATTAAGTATCAAATTTAGTCTTAATCATAACAAAGAACATAAGGCTTTATGGAAACCGTTAGATGAGAGCCACTAGAGAAATTCTGATCATCATCACTGCTAAATTACTGAGTAACTACATTTATCAGATTCCTTCTCTAGGCAGATTGTTGTCTCTGGGAATGCCTGTTTTTATTCGCTGGAAATTGTATTTTCCACTTGACTGGGTGCTGCTGTTCTGTCAGCTGCTGTGATCACACATGTGTGCACACACACATGCACCCAGACTAGTACCCTCAGAGCAGTGTGAGACTGGAAAGGGATGAATTTGATTAGAAAAAGGCAAAATGCTAATTACATGGCAAAACAATATGCTTACAGCTGCGCAGGTAATAGTATCACACACGTAGCACAACATAGAATCATAGAATATAGTTGGAAGGGCCCTCTGGAGATCATCTAGTCCAACCCCCAGCATAGCCCGTATGGGGACTGAACCCGCGACTTTGGCATTAGCAGCACCACACTCTAACATTATTCAGAATATCATTAGAATATAAATGATACCTCAAGCTAAAAGGCTTGCTATAGGGTATAAAACAGTGATATAAATAACAACTTCAGAACTTGGCTCAGTAATGAAAAAAATGAGTATCTCTTTTTCCCTAAAGAGAAATGCCTTGCATAAATACTGATCATGTGAACTATTGATGTTACTAGTGCTTCTAGAGATCTGTCAATGTTGATAAAAACTCAGTGACATGGGGAAAGCTTCAGAAAATGGCAAAAAATAGCATTAAATAAATGCCAAAGTACCAGTAACAGCATTCAGCTCTAAGGAAGAATAACCAGCATTCAATGAAGAGAAAAGGTATTTCCTTCCACTTCAACACAATCTGAAGCTCTTTTAGTTGAAGAAAAGAATGTGGTCTAGTTTCTGCCTTGTTGTATTTTATTGCACTTCCCCTAATTTTTCCAAACATTGCCTTCTCTCCAGTATGTTTCTCTTCTGTTTGTTTTTTGGGTGTTTGTTTTTTTTTTCCCCGCCATGTTGTGTCATTTCTGTATTTCTCTGTTTCTGTCATTTTTGTACATTATCCTTTTTTTCAACTCTATTTTTCCTATCTTTCTCATTAGAATTATTTTTATTAAAGTTGCATGTTGAGGCCTTGACAAAAGCCAGAAGCTCTCTTGTGTTACGGAGGGCAGACAGAGTTAGCAGGAGACAATCCTGTCTTCCAAACTAGTTGGATAAGACAGCAAAAAGGCTTAAAAGAGAAAGAAAATATTGACAGGCTAGGTAACTTTTCCTAGGCTTTCTCAGCTCTTGAGGCTCGTATTTACCTAGACAATCTTGCTACATTTTTCTGAGGAAAGATTCAATGCTGTGTAATGATAAAGGTAAAAAATACATGATGTGCCATATGGGCTGAGGTCAGGAGAGCTGTGGAGGACAGAGGAAAGGAAATTACTACCTACTTAAAATGAGGAAGAGCTTTCCCTCTTATGTTATCAGTACTAGGAGGCTGTGCCTTGACACCTTCAATTTCAAATACAGACATTTCAAAATCCTTGGGAATGAATATACGTAAGCAACATTAATTTCTGGAGGTTGAGTACATCCCACTGTACCTCCTAAGGTTAAAACTTTCTCTTCAGATGTCTTTGGAGCATTTTACTCAATCAGACTCCTGATCTGAAAACTAATAGCTTCATTCCCTGCTAATAGGCCAGCAGAATTATTCTGATAATAAATGTCTGTGGTCTTTGCCCAAGGGAGTTGTCTCAATGAGCTGACTGATTTTGTCCTGGCCCAGTTCTGTTAAAAATCTTCTACTAAAGTCTGCGGGGCACCATCATTTTCATGGACAAGTACAGTCTTTGTCAGCTTGGAGCCGTTTTCAAAACTAATGAGAGATTCGTAAAGTGAGTAACTTTCCCACTATCCTGATGTAAAAAAGCAGGTCTAGCAACCTAAATCTTTTGAGCAGTTAGATCTGTTTTACATAGGAAGGAAAAAGTCATGAGATCTGTCACCAGGAAGAGCAGAGGAAGTATACATATAGTCTCATTCAAAATGCATTTAGGGTCTTGCTGGAGAAGGACAAGAAAAAGAGACAAGCAATAAAGTGGCAATAGCTAACTGACTGAAGGAAAATGTGTCTTCCACATGGCTGAATGGTGCATTTATCCTAGTTAAATCTAATTACTGCATTGAATCCAGCATCTTTTGCTGTGAGGGCTCTTATGCACTTCTGTGGGAATTTGTGTTGATTTTTGCCTGAATAAGACCTACAAGACCTCACCTATAGCTAGCTTAGTAATTGCCACTGACTTCCACCAAGGCTGCAGAACTTGCCTCTGAAAAGTCCTGCTCCCCTTCCCTTACCTTCGTAAATCCAGAATGGTATTTAGAAATGTTATCCAACCTGGCACTGAATGGGTCCTACCGGTTCTTTTAAAGAGATCTTTGTGCTTGGTTCTGAGTGGTTAAAAAATAAATTAACTTTTTACTAGTGTTTAATTTAGGTTTAAAAATTTAGGGTTTTGTCAGACTTCTATGAGCCTTTTTGTTTTCTGCTCATTTGATTCATGTTTTTTTTTAATTCTGTTTGAAAATGAAAAGCCCAGGGCTAGGTTTATTGCAAAGCTTTTGAATCTTCCATTATTGAAGAACTTGACTGATTGGCCTCTTCTTAAAATGACTGAGCTCAGATGAGGTTAAGGAAGAATAGGTGAGACAAATATTCTAATGGCTTCTAAGTAAATACATCTTCCCATGACAACATTTGCTTTTAAATATCCCAGTCTCTTAAACAGCTCTTGCATCATTAATGAATAGTGTATGGCTGTCTGACTCTTCACCTTCTTTTGTGCAAGAGCTTGTTGGATTTTCTGTGAATACAGACTATGGAACAAATTCATCTGATATTTTAAAAATTCCTGTTTTCTGAAAAGCAGCTTTGCCATCAAGCTAGATTTCCAGAGATGTCTAATGTTATCAGGCTTGTAAAAATGTAGATCATATTTTAGGACCATCACCAATCTATCTGTGTGTCTTCCACTGTGCCTGAATAAACATATGCTTTCAGATGAATTGAAGACTCTAAAACAAAAAAAAGCCTTTTTGTGAGAATATAGGAAAAGGTTCTATTCTGTGTATTTTCTACATAAACCACTAGACTATGCTTTTGTTTTTCAGTAGATATTTAAATACAGCTTTGTAAATGACAGTGAGATTATAATAGGGCAGTACTGCTGGTTATAGTATTTTCTAAAAAATGTCAAACATAGATTTCTATTGTGCAACTGTATATTGCACAAAGTTCCCAAGATCTGAGGCCAGTAAAATTCATGTCAGTTTGCTACAGTCAGCCTTTCAGCTGTTCACAGTAGAAGGTGAACAGATTGCCCTTCAGGTGATTGATGCCCTTCTCCAAAGACGAGACTGGGAGAAGTTACTGGCAGTTCACCTTTTACTCTTAAAGCCTTTAGCTGTGCATCTATGCATTTCTCAATGGATAAGCATCTCTCTAAAATTTTCTCTCTCTCATTCCCAATTCTTTCCTTTTTTTCTTGGGCTCCCTTTCCCAACATGGAGCTTTGAATGTTTTCCATACTTTTCCCAGTATTTTGTCTCTCCTTCCATTTACACTTGTATCTTCTGTCCCTTCAGTCTTGCAAACTCTTGCATGCATCCAAAGATGCTCACATATTCCTTCTGAAGTGTGTTCTTCCCTATAATTCTACACTGTGCCTGCATTTTACTTTCTCAGAGTAGGGAGCCAGTTGGCTTTGCTTGACATCAGCCCCACCTAGGAATTGGCCAGGTGGTTTCTATAAAGCTTTGGGGGGGGGGGAGTGGATGGGGCTTACTGCTGGAAGGAGGTGGAGGGAGGGGTTGAAATGCTCTCAGCCTGCTTTGCTCTCAGGGTATCTTGAAAAAAATGCCCTGACTTTGCTTCTAGTTGTTCTGGAGAAGCTATAATTTTGTTTTGGTGATCTGTAACTTCATGTTTAGCAATTGAAATAGGAGAAGAACAGCAGCAGGAATTTTGGAGCTGGTGTTTAAAATGGTTTTATTTGGGCTATAGGAAAGGCTTTAGTTCATTAGATCCCAGGGAAAAAGTGAGTACAGCCATGTTTGCAACAGCTCTCTCTTCTTTTCTGTGGCAGCTGAGTAAGTCAAGGTAAGAAGGTTTATGGCTAGTGTTTTTGTCTGTCGCCAAGTCCATACAAATGAAAGCAGTATCTTTAGGGTGAATGCTCTGAGTACAGCACCTATCTGTACAGGTTGTTCAGTGGGGTGCCAAGCTCTAGCCTTACCCAAGTATTGCTTACACAGCTGCAAAGCCTGCTTACATCGCTTACAAAGCCTGTGGGAGGCTTTGCTGATGTTAGTCACTGCCACGTCACTGTTGTGTGATGCCCAAAGCTGTTTTAAGATGCAAAGTAAGGTTGTTTTGGTGTGTGATGTGAATGTTGCACCTTATGGTGAAGAGCTATCCTATGTGGAATACTTTGCTTCATTGCAGAGATCTTGATGTTAATGGATACTATGGCTTTTAATGGACTATATTTAATAGGGTGGATTAGTTCTACTGCTCCACAGAGATGAAGCTTAAATGGCAAAAATCATTCTGAGATTATCTGGAAACAAATGTTTAGAATTAAGATGTTCAAATGCTTTCATGTTCTGAAAAGGCTTTTTCCTATGTTAATGTATTTTGCTTTTTTTTTTTTCCTTCCTCTGTCTTAAGCTAAAAGATATATATTTCAGCCTGATTAAAATCCCAAGGTGGGGACTATGAATAGGCCAGATTTCATTTAGTTTTTCTTCCTAGAGTGTTATGATATTTTATGAGATATTTTGGTGAGGAGAGATAGACAATGGACAGGAGTACTTGGGTCTCCTCCTGTGTAATCACTTGTGGCTAATGAAGGCTTATAGAAAGACTTGGAATGCTACTGCTGATGTAAATCTTTCAGCACTGGCATTTTTCCCCACTTAAATTTCCTAAGCAAAGCTCTCCTTTCATAACTCTTCCCACCTCCCTTTTCCCTCTTTTTAATAAAAGATTGGAAAAAACAAAGTGCTGTTCTGAAGAACCTTTTAAGTATTGCTGAGAGATTGTACCTGAGACACTTCTGTACTCTAAAGTAGCTTTTTTTTCTTTAGTGCATGTTTGATTCTTCTTGCTCTCCGACTAGTTTAAAGCTGACTTTCTTGTATGCTTTCTTGAAGGGCTAGTATATGCTGATTTTTATGTGCTGTGTATGGCATATAGATGATGATCTGTCTCATATTCAAGAACTCTATAAACCTCATGATTTTGTGCTGTATTTATACTGAATGTTAAGCTGAAAAGGTTTAAAATACATCCCTCCCATCACTCCCCCTATGTGGGAAGCATCACAGTAAGTAGTAAATGCTAGAAATTGCTATTGGACCTCTACACTCTTTCAATATCCAGAGTAGATGCAGCCTTTAGATAGATAATAGCTACTGAGAGTATGTGCATGTTTATGCAAAATATCTTTGGGATTTGTTCCTTTGACTTTGTGAATTTACATTGCAAATATAAAATTTCCGTATTGAGCATGTACTTTCACTTTTAGTTTATCAGAAGCTAATAACTTTATCCTAAAATCTTTTCAATATGGATCCAAATACTGTGCTCCAAATTGTAATGAGAAATATTTTGACAAACATGCCGTTGTCTTATGTAAAGGTAGTAAGAGACTGTGGAGATGACTGTAACTACACTTTACAAGTTTGTTATGGTTATGCTGTTTTTCTAAACCCCTTTCCTTGAAGGATGGGGAGTAAAGAAAGGCAGTGAGAACACAGTGTGCTCTGTTTCCGCTAGCTCTAAGAGTCAGCTACTTAATTCCTGTGAGTATTTTAATATGACTGTTTGATAATTGTTTGTATTTTTTCGTGACTCATTCAGGACTAAAACTGCTTTACAAGAATAAAACATGCTAGAATGGTGGCTGAAATCATAAAGCTCAAGAGCAGTTTATTTTCAGAAGAGCTCCAGATAAGTAGAGTGCTGCATGAAATTAATGTGTTGCACTTATAATTCAGCACCTATTTCTGATGAACTAGTGTTTTTTGCATAGCTTTTTGTGAAGTCTAGAAATAGAAAAGTGACTTTTTCAGTACAAACTAATCTTGAACATATTAACAGTAGCTCTGTAAAAATAGGCCATTGCCAAAGTTTTATAACCCAATAAAGTGCAGTGCATTTTTTCTCCCATTTGTTCTGCTTGTATTGTTGCAAATAACTTCAATCTTTTTTTCCCCACATAGAAATGAAAAATAGTTCCGTGAAACACCTTTTAACTGAAAATATAGTTACATGGAAGTTACACTACTTGCTTTAAGCATTTGTCCTAGAATATGCACTGCTAATAGCCTTTTTCTAACTGAAACTTAATCAATAAACAGTAACTGGAGAATGCAAGTTATTTACTTTATTGTGTTTCACTAAGCTTTTTCAAGTTTAATCAACAGCCTACCTTCAAATTCTTTGTATCCTTGAAAACTTTTTTTCTCCTCACAGAGGCAGGTTAATGTTAGTTTTTTTTTTTTTTTTTTTTTTTTTTTTTTTTTTTTTTTTTTTTTTTTTTTTTGCTACAATATCTGCAGATGATAAATTATATCCAGTCTTGCAGGTTATAGTCAGTATGTTAAAATGCCTTATTTATATGAAGCGGAAATATTATAATCTCATTTTTCTCTTGTAAATGTAAGAAGCAGAATGTACTATTAATCTCTGGCTCGAGGCTGCAGCACAACAGAAGACTCTTAAGAAACTAAGAATTTTGCCAAGCTTTTCTAAATATTTGGAAGTGGTCTTATGTAGTTTTTGTATCTACAATTATCGATGTAGCGTGTCTACATCCAGTTCCTGTGTGCAGTATTTAGTCTGCTGTTACAATATACCTTCATACCAACATCTTACTGCATGTAAGCTTAAGACTTTTTTTTAATTATTGTTACAAGGTAGATTTTGCATATTTTCACTGTAAATCCAGCAAGGGACCTCAGTACTACGTAGCTGCTTCTTGGAGTGGTTGTTACGCAACTCTCTGGATGCTGACAAGAATGATAAATGTTTTGACTTCTTCCCCCCAAAGTATGCTACAGTTGAGAGCCCTGATTCTTTGCAGTAAGCCAGGATCATCTAGCGATGCAAAGCTAGACATGGGTGTCTGCCTTCCCTACAGAAAAGCAACCCAGCCCCTCAGAGCCACCATTGGGAAGAACTTGGTTTTGGGGAGCTGTCCCACAGCCTCTAGCAGACTTTCCAACTGGCTTTCAGATAGAGAAAACTGTTATATAATGCAGCCAGAACAAATGTGAAGCGATCTGTTGAGCTGGCCTAAGGATTTTCACTTTGGGAAGCTGACTGTGTTTTGGACCTGGATGTGTTGATGATTTTGGTAGGGATGGTAGTTACAGTTTGTTTAGTCAGTCACTGTGGTAAACTACTGTGGTAAACCACAGTGTTCTGTATCGTGTGTGGGTATTTTATTTATTTATTTATTTGTCTAGGCTCATAATCAGTTGTTACATACTCTTTCTCCCTCCTCACTCCCAGTACACATGGTTTTTGTTTCCATTCGGTATCCTTGCTGTATCTAAAATCTCTTAAAACAATTTAAGGAAGAATAGATAAAGTGCTAGAAATAGTATAAGGTGTGGATACAATTTATGATAATTTTCAAGTGCTATGGAAGATTTCTGACAGTGCAAATTGACTCTTAATTAACAGTGCAACTGTGATTTACAGTGATACTGTAAATGCTTTTAAATTGTCCAAGTTCTAATGCTATCTGTAAGAAGTTTATTTCTGTTTTGCCTCTGCTGTAGTTTGGTGGAAAGTTGCAAAAATTACAAGGTCCTATGTTTTATTAATGAACTTTTTTTTTAATGCCTTGCCTTTTGGACTTGAAAAAAGTTTTCAAAGAGAAAATATTTTAGACCACATTGATAGCTGCTACATACAATATTTCATTAGTCTAGTGATGGACTAAATGTAAGCTTTCTTCTCCAGTATGGAAAAGACACTTAAACAAGGGATATTTTCTTATTTTTGTAGATAGGCAATGTAACATGACCATAAACCAAAGAACCAGGAGTACCATCATCCAGGATCGTAAATATTATTTCCACAAGAGGACAAGTAAGAGAGGTAAATAAATCATCTTTAGAAGATGACAAGTTACAGAGAAACTTCATTCAGATGACAAGTTACAGAAAAATGTCATTCAGGGAAAAAATATATTGGGTAAGGTTCCTGGTTAATTCTTGACTACCAAGGAGTTTGTTGGAAATATCTAATAATAATTCCAGCCTCTAATCTACTCAGTGAAAGAACAAACTGTACTGGGTTGGCATGTGCAGGGAGATGGTTCCCTGTGCTGCTTCTGGAGATTGTAGTGCCAGAATCCGTCTAGCCACTTGGGGATTTAGCAAACGAGTTATCAACCTGCCCCTGCACTCCTTAGTAAGTAAAAACTTATACTGTGATGAATTTTTCTTCTGCGTCTTCCCTCTCTTCTCTAACGGGACTATGAAGATGGGCTTGGATCGTACTCCCTGCGTGGTGTGCGTGTGCACAGCGTATGAAGGAGAAGAGGGGAGCGATGTGCATGATTCAGTTGTGTATCACTGGCTACAGAGCCAGGGCTTGGTGTTGTGATGTGGGAGAAGCTAAACAAGTCATCCTTAAGAGAAAAGGAAGAAAGTTTGTGTTTTTTTTGTTTTTTTGTTTTTTGTTTTTTTCAGTGAACCTCAGCCTGTGGTCTAGGGTGTTGTGTGCTGCTGCGGCACAGCCCTGAGGAGAACTACTAAAGCCTGCCTGAGTTGAGGCAGGGCAAGGGAGATGTCTGGGGGAAGAAACAGGCAGGAAAGTTTCCTTCACTTTAGTTGTTCTGCTGGGAAAAGAATAGTGTTATTCCTGGCTGTCTTAAATTTTGCTGGAGTGTGTGGGGAGTAGATGTTTTTATTTTTTATTTTTATTTGTTAGTGTGTGTGCAGCCTGGCAGTTGTCAAATAACAAATTGCTGGCTTTATCCTTGCTCGTTTTGCTATATGTGTTTCTTGTACAGATGTGGAAAACCCCGTTATATCAAGAATGGTATCAGCAGAAACAGCATGTTGCTAAAATCACAACCAAAATCCTCACTTAAAAGCACACATTATCTGTTTAATTTGAGAACTATCTTTATTGCTGAGTAAGCACTTCTGCTTTGTCCCCAGTGTCTCTGTGAATTGCAGTTGGCTACAATTCGATAGTCACTTGAGGAAAGGAAAGACATTATGTTGTATCTTTTTTTTTTTTTTTTAAGTAATAATCATAACATACACAGCTTTCATTATTTATGACCTCTTCAGAAGGAGGGAAGGGTCCTTCCTACAGATGTTTGTGATAAAGCAAAGAAATACTGCACTCTAGGGAGTCCTGACTTTTTTCTTATTTAAGGGATGGATATTTCCAGTAAAAAATGGCTCTGCCTGCTGTGCATGAAGGGGGGAAGGAATTAGTGACAAGGATCTAACTGCTTCCTTTTGTCTTTAAGGAATTTCATGAGTAAAAGACAAACTACTAGGAGGGGGAAAGTAAAATGGACACTCATAGAAATTTGAAGAGTTGAAGCCTTAAGAGAAGGGAAAGACAAACTCGGGTAACAAAAATGTGTGCAAGTACAGTAGAAGATGTCAAGAAAGAAAATTTTTCTGCCATGGGTGGGAACATGTTGTCGACCTTTGATACTTGTAAATCTAAATTTAATTAGCTGTTTGAAATGCATTTTAGTTTTCAACTGATGCATGCTATATCCTTTCACAGCAAATATGCACCACTCCTGTTCTTCCAGTGTCATTTCTCTTTCAGTGAAATAGTCTTTGTTTCATGGTGCCATGGGTAAGGATATCACAAAGGCATCTCAGCACCATGAATGTTCAATCTGACTACTATTTAAAAAGATACCATTTTATTTCCACTACTAACTCAAATAACAATTGAAAATGATATCAAAGAGCATGAGGAGATGGGGAAGCTCATGGTAGTTAAAAGCAGATTTAACACTTTAACAATAATTTATGATGTGCTCCTGAATAGCATCAACAGGCTGTAAATAATCCAAGCAGAGGACCTGCAAAAGCTCTGAAATGCTTTCAGTGTCCCAGCCCAATTTCAAGCTGTGGCAAATCAGCATGAATACTACAGGTAGCATTTTGCTCATCTCTCTAACATTCAATCACTTGTAAAACTGACTTTAAAGGTGATCTAGTGAAACCTAGTTTAAGTGATGACTGAGGGAGAATGATACAAAGGAGGGAAAAAAACATTTTAATGGATGTGAATCTGAGTTTTTAAAAAACTCTCTGGAAAGTTTTATGAAGATTTTTGTAATAAGAGTGGCTTCTTGTGCAGTTCTCATGGCATAGAGAATATTATTTATGGGACTGACAGCCCAGCTTTCCGCTTACAAACATTTAGTAAGAAGCTGGGGCCAGCATCCACCACTTACTGAGGCCTGCTGCCCACATTAGAGTGGGGTGTTTCAAAATAGTCACAGTAGCAAACTTGCAATGGAAATTTCTCTTGGGAAGGTACCTGTTTTGCAGGACTTAAGAACAGTTTCCAGGGTCCTGGATGAAATTTCTAGTCAAAACTGGGAAGAGAGAGCCACATGCAATTGGTAGGTCCCTGGGGTGATAAGGCTTTGCCAGGGGCAGTTAAGCCTGTTGCACATTGTTTTGGTGCCAATTGGCAAACTTTGTGCCAATTGCCAGAAAAAGCTGTGTGACTGTGTAGTGTCCTTATGCCACCTTCTTCCTTCAGCTCAGACCTGCAGTTATTCCTGTTAGGATTTCAGATTCAAATATTCTGATCATGCTGAATTAACGCGAGGGCCTGGCCTGGGTTTCTTTATAACCTGTGTGAAAACTGAGTATTGCTTGTTCTGGACAAGTATTTGTTTAATGGATTTCTCTATGAGGACAGATCTTAGTACAGGATTTCCTGTTGGGATGCTCCTACATCCTTTTGAAAGACTCAGATTTGGTTGTTCCTGTCACTGACAGGGAAGGGAAAGGTTTCTCTGTTGGTCAGTACTATGATTTTGGAGGCCTTGAAAGCTGGAGCCTCTTCAACATTATTTTCAGCTTCAAATGAAAGACATTTATTAAATATGCTCATTAATAGTTTTGGGTATATAATAAAAATACAGTAGTGTGTATACAATGCCTGAATACCCTTCATTAGGGTGATGAAAGCTACAACTGCAGAATGATGTGGTAGATTGCTAGTGAGGATCCCTTTTATTAATGACTTCACTTAGCAGGTTGATCAGCTTTCTTCTGTTAAGAAGCTTCAAATCTTCAGTTATTAATTTGACGTAATTAATTACTGAAACTTGAAAACTTGAAGTATGATGTCTCTGGAGACGCCAGGTTGTTCCCACTTGATAACGGAGAGAGCACTAGCACAGTCTGTCAGGCTGTGCTAGAGTTTGTTTGTAAGGGAATAATGCAATAAATGACAACCACCCTCTTATACACTCTGTAAGGAAACTAGGAACTTGAGAGGAGAAGAGGGAGGTGTCAATGCAATGGCCACAATCATCAAGGTGTAACGAGAGGGATCTTTTAAAACTGCAAAATGTTTGCATTTTAACTATAGAGAATTACTTCCTGACCTGAAAGCTTGAGCTTTTAGCTTCTTTAAAGTTCAAGTTGCAACTTAAAACATTGGACAGAACGGCTCATATATTTCCCACGCTGGTATATTATTGAGTCATTTGTCACTTCTTGTGAGGAAGATTGAACAGAAATTTTATACGAGCTGGTTAATGCAAGCTTACAGAAATATTTTGAGACTCATCTCCAGTAAAAGACTGCTGTGAAATCACAGGTAGCCCCAGATTTTGTTGTTGTAATATCATTAAGTTAAAGGATTTATAGTTAGCTGAGAGACTGCATTGCTTTTCATCTTTTTCATCTTTTTTTTTTTTTTTTTTTTTTAATGCTGCCATACTGATGTTTCCCTAGGTATATGTCATTAGGTGTATTCAAAACTTCATTGTTCATCAATATCTATGCAGAAGAATATTTTGGGAACTTTGACGGTTTTAAAGCTGAATTACAGTGGCCAAAGTATTGTTTGAAAGGAAGTTACCCCTAGAGCACCACCAGTATTTTTGCAAGTATATAGCACGTGCTGCCATGTCACTTACAAATAAATGAATTTAGTCTTTTAAGACTCTATTCTTTTGTCAATGCCTTAAGATTCCAAACATGTAAAATTTAATATTTTAGTTCTGAAAATGTTTAGAATTGCAATTTTAATAACTATATTAATTTTTAGTTCTGCCTGCCTGGGATTTTTTTTTTCGGGGAGGGGGGAACTGAATTCTTAGAGTACACCTTTCCAGTGTTCCTGTGTGTATGTGTGGAGAGACCGAAATTTTCGCTGTGGTGAGAGCTTAATATTAGCATGCTTTTGTTTGAGGTCTTTCTGGTGCTTGGTGACTGTAGCCTATTTTGCATGGATATGAACGTTGTTTTTTTAGCTATGTGTACTGGTGCAGTGAGCTGGAATCTTGCCCTGAGCAAAAAACCTACAGAGCTACCAGGAGATCTGGATGCTTTTCTTTATTGAACAGGTTTTACATATTTAGATCTCTTGAGTGACTCTGAGGCTCTTGTCTTCAGATCTACATGCATATGAACACACTATACTTACATTGTGGCTTTCTTTCTTGCTTAGAATAGAATATTGAGTGTATTTTCCTGGCATTCATTGATATAGCTTTGTTGGTCAACTCTAATTTTATGTAGCTGTGAAAGATCTTAGTCCTCCTCCATTAGTAATAACTTACTCTATCACTGAAGTCTAATGAAAATTGAATGAATCTCTTCTCTTCTACTGTTTTCTCTTTATTTGTTTATATTATGAGCTATCAACTGTGGGGAAGATGCCCTTAGCACTGATGTCATTTCATTGTGAACGTGACTTTTATCTTTAAGACCTGAGTGTTACAAAGGCATATCTAGTGTTCTGTGCTGTCATCAGTCATGTGAAGAGTTGTGGGACCTTTTCCAATGATTCTTGGTGCAATGAATTATTTTGCAATTTGCTACCAGCAAATATGTTGAATTCTTCATCCATGTACCTAAAAGGATAAAGTAATGGGGAAGTTTTGAAGAACTTTCAGCATTATGTTGATGGCCTGATCATAAAAGAAAGGTAAAGGTAGAATTTAAGTGTGATGTGTACCTTTAACTGGCCAAACTAGTTGAGATCTGAAGCACTCTTCTACCTAGATTAAGGTTTCTACACGAGAAGGAATGAGCTTGGCACAACAGTTAAGGAAGATTTTGGATTATCTATAATAATGAGCAACTTATATGGGTAATTGTTGCTTTGGATGCTGTGAACTATTATCAAGAATCAACAATTAATGTAAAGATTTTTTTAATCATTTAATTCCTTTATTGTCCTTAAGCAGTGCAAATAGCTCATTGATTTTTATCAAAGATCAAAAATGAGGGTGGAAAGGAAAAACTAACTTCTTTCTAAATCCAATCTGAGACCACAGATTGAGTTTTAAGTGTTGCTCCTGAGAAGTTTTGAATTATTTCTGTGTTTTCATATTTTCAGTGTAAAATATGTGGATACAACTGAATTTGTACATCGAGCTTTCTGGGATAACAATGCCTGGCAAAAGAAGTAATTACAGCTTTAGCTTTACATTTTTCTGCTGAAAGAGTTTTCTTGTTTTTTAAAATCTTTCTGAAATAATGAACAAAAAGCTCTAACCTTGAACATAGAGCAATTCTGATCCAAAGATGTGAAATGTAAAACACTTTTGTTGAACATCTCTCATATTAACTCTTTTCTCCTTTCTGCCTTCCTTTCTGCCCTCCACATTCCCTTTACTCTCTCAGATTTTTCCTTTTCATTCTTTCTTCCCTTCTACCATCTTGTGCTTAGATGTGAACGTACAGCCCTGTGTTAAAAGATGAGTGAGAGATAGAGAACTGCAGTCATAATAATGAAAAGACAATGTGATTTCTTATGAATGATTGTTTAATAACCAGAAAATGTGTCTGTCTATATAACGATCTATTAAGAATTGGCTAGTTAGCAAGCCTGATGGCATAAGCCTCCTTCTCTTCAGGACATGTCCTAAGGACAAAACTGTGGCTCTGAGCTGCTGAGATGCACTGTAAGCAACTATTGCAGTGTAGCAGTGATTATCCATTTCTACTTAGCATGTGCAACAAAATGGCTTGGTTCCTATTTAAGCCAGCTCTGGAACTGGCACAAAGTTCTGTAAGTGGTGACAAAGCAGTGTTAGCAATGCTACAAAACATGAGAAAGCTGTGCCAGAGTTTTCATCTTGATAAATTTAGACCTTCATAAAGAGTTTTAAGAAGGTGTGAATGCAATGCTTTTAATTTTGTACATTTGGCACAGTATCCTGAGCAGTGCTGCAATGATATCTGTACAAAATGCTCATAGCTTGCTAAGAAACATAGGAAGTTCTTCTCTTCCAGTTTGTTAATGAAGTATACTGCAATTATAGTGAGCTAATTTTTGTACTTTTTTTTTTGGGGGGGGGTGGAATTTGTCTCATTCTGTATGGAGAAGAAATGATTGGCTGAAATTGTTTGCAAGAACCCAGATTTTTTGGCAAAAATGTCTTGGAAACCTGCGTTTTCCAAACACTTTGAAGTCTCATCTTGGTATACTGACTGCAGCTCTGAGACGGTCAAGAGGCTTTAAACCTCAGTCTCCCAAGTAACTGGTGAGCGCATTGTAAGCTCGTTGTTTTCCACCTGTCGATAGAGCTCTAAGAGTCCCTGTCTTGTCCTTGGTGCGCTCTCAGAATGTTCACTGACTCTGACATATGTAATTTGCTTTATGAATCATGTATGGCAAGTACCTTACTTGCTGCATAGAGAACAGTTTGTGCTGTGAACTGTTGCTTGTCTGCTGCATGTAGCGTTGATCTCAGCCACAAATACCTATGTTTATCCACATGGATTTTTAAAAGATTAACTGGAGAGATAAATACTCCCCAGTAACTGGGACAAATATAAGATTAATTGTAAGATTACATCTGAACAAAATGGGCTTGAAGTTCTCATAAGGCAAAGCAAGAGGAGATGGAATTTATTATGGCTTATATTTAGCTATTAAGTTGTATTTTTGCAAGCTCCTGGCCAATACCTCTGCTAGCCACATAGCACCAAGCAGAGATCTCCCTTGATTCTGGATGCAGTGAAAAGAATTGTAGAGTGTTGTCATGATGTGAATGCATGGTTCAGACATCAGAGATGACCAGTATTTCTTCAAATTTTGTTATGGGCTGCTTCAAAACAATGCAAGGTACAGTTTTTTAGTATGTCAATTTTGCCCACAGTAGTAGTGGTAACTTCCAGGATAGAAGGATGCTTCTCTTTGCTCACAAAACTTGCTATTTGTGAAGGTGGAATAACAATCACAGAATCCCAGAATGACTGAGGTTGGAAGGGACCTCTGGAGGTCATCTAGTCCAACCTCCCTGCTCAAGCAGGGTCACCTGGAGCATATTACACAGGATCATGGCCAGGTGAGTTTTGAATCTCTCCAGAGAAGGAGACTCTATAACCTCTCTAGGCAGCCTGTGCCAGTGCTCTGTCACTCTCACAGTAGGGAAGTTTTTCCTTATATTCAATATTAATTTTTAAGATTGAGGTTCACTTTGCATCCTTATGTTATCTTTGAATTATAATTAGTTTACTTCTAGAACTGAAAGAATTATTGGCTTATGTAAAGGGATGAGAGAGTCACTGAGTTAAACTTCCAAAAAATGGGAAGAGGTGAACCAGAATCTTTTCTGTATCTGAATTAGATTCTCTTAAATATGTTCAGCTACAAGCTTAAAAAGATGTAGCTCCATTTGTGAAGATTGAACGCTGATTGGATGTCATTTGGATTTTTATATTGAATTTTGAGGATTCATTGCCTTCATGAGGAGGAGTGAAGCTTAGATGAGTCTGAGGGATGATTCAGCTGACACTTCTAAGAAAAACTTCTATTGCTGTATGATCAGTATTGTATTATGTACATTGTGAAATAACTTGAGAATACAAACTTTAGATAGTCATTTAAAGTTACTGTTGAAATTTGAGCTAATTGATATAAAAATTGAGAATGTTTTGCCTGGAATGAGAAATGGTTTGCTTGCTTACTATCAATTTACTGCATGACTTCTGAACTTAAACTTTTCATGAACTTATATAAGTCTCCTAGCATAGTGTTCATCAGTGTGCCTGTATGCATTTGAACTGTATTTCTACTGTATATTTGAACTGTATGCATTTTCTGTATTTTGGAAAGCTTTTTCCAGAAAATGGCTGAATTAGAACTTCATTCTACCTCAATGAAGAGAATGAAAAATGATACTTCTCTTCAGTAAACTACTTTTGGAAGACTTCTCTAGTAATTACTTTTGAAAATAATAAAATAATATGGTACATCTAATTGCCCTTTTTAAGCACTGCATTCTGTATACAATATTTTGTTTGATACTGTTTTTCTATGTTTGTCAACAGCACATGCCTCAATCTGTACTTTTCAGTCTCAAGATGTCAAATTCATTAGCGTGATTATACTGTATGTAATTAGACTAATAATGACATCCTTGTCTATATCCAGATTTTACTGAGGTGAGTGGGTGTTCAGGAATTGATTTTAGTGGAAATGATTTCACGTTTTACATGCCAAGAAAAATATTTTATTTGTAGAACTTAAACTAGTTTATTTTAGGAACTATCTCAAGGTTAAAATACTGGATAAAGAGCTCCAAATTCAAATTTTCATCCAAAGATCAAAAACTGGGAAAGCTGTCTGTCTGGAAATTTCATTTGCAAATTCCTGATCTGGGACATGGTAAGGGGTGAAGAGCCTTTTCATTAACACTTTTTTGGATTTATTTTCTAGATTCACTTGTAAAATGAAAAGGTAGCATAGTGCAGAAGTTCTTTCTATTTCTTTCTTTCTTTTTTTTAAGAAGGGATGGGTAATAATCAGCTGAATCTGAAACTACCAAGCCAAAATTCAGTTCCTGTTCATGTGACCTTATTTTTTTCATATTAAATCTTGCCTGTATGTCTCTTCTCAGTCAAAAGATGTAAAAATTTTCGATCTCTACACTTGTGTTGACCTAGATTTTAATTAATGCTCCAAAATAATGAATTTTGGAAAGTATAATAATGGTAAATGTCTTTCTGTCTGTGGTGTAGGTACACCAAGACAAATAAGTTTTTTGAGATCCTTTTTTTCTCATATTTAAAAATTTAAAACTCAGGATGCAATTACAATGTAGAATATCTCTTGCAATATGCTCCAGCCTAGA
Source organism: Rhea americana (assembly GCF_003343005.1). Taxonomy (NCBI): domain Eukaryota; kingdom Metazoa; phylum Chordata; class Aves; order Rheiformes; family Rheidae; genus Rhea; species Rhea americana. Next base: position 1,381,661 of record NW_028186990.1, on the reverse strand, counting down.
TGTGAATGGATGCCTGTCTCAATGACATGGGATGACTCCAGATAGAGTATACTGCCATGTAGTGTCTTATGGAAGCCTGTATTTCTGAAGAGAAGGTGATGGTGCCAAAAAGAGCAGATTCTGCATTTAGCCCATGGATATCTGCCTGTCATTAGTGCTTCCCTTGACAGATTTCTCCTTGGTGGGGGACAGACCTGCTATTTTAACTCTATTTGTTCCCAGAAAAGACAGAAAGGAAAAACTCCTGAAAATTACAAGCCCACATAATGTGAAAGGAAAATACTGAAATAGTGTTGAAGGATTGAGGTCTTGAAATATCCTATTTTTGTCACAGCAACTTCTAAGCATTGTTAATTGGTGATGCACTTGGCTCATGCCCAGATCCATGTAGCCTTGTTCAAGGTGGCACACCTTTGCAGTTGCTGAGCAAGATTCCTCTGGAGAATCCCAATTATGACTTTCCTTTTGAAAGAGAACAAGGAAGCCGTTTGGTTTGTATTGCACCTTCTCTAGTGTCGCAAGCTGGGAGAGTACAACCATCTGAAGGTATCCATCAGAGATGGTGGTGCTTGCCGGTAGTCAAATAAATGCTGCTTGTTCAGTTTCACCTGTACGGCTCATGAACAGAAGAGGGAATATTAGGTTTTTATTACAAAAGATGCTGTTACTAGACAGAGAAAGCTTTCCCTGCAATTCAGATTTTTGAAGTTCCTCTGACACTTTAAGGTTAAAGAGGGGGAGAGATAGATATGGCTTATTCATAGCAATTGTATGAAGCAAGTGTCTACTTACATTCAGGTAGACAAGTATTCATATGTGAACTGGTACATACTTGTTAACTATCAATTTATTGGAAGAGATGTGGAATTGAACAGATTTTTCCATATCTCTTGCCCCTGTTCCTAATGGCATGTTCTTAACATGGATTTGTTGATATGCTTGTGGGAAGGTGGGAACAAAACCCCAGAATGGTACTCCTGATAAATTCTGTGTTCACAGAAGTGTCAGAAGTGTGATATTTGCTGTTGCTCTGACCTAAATATTGCTAGAGGAGAGATAGTAACATCTTCCCCTTTGCTTAACCAGCAAAGATTTTTTTTTTTTTGGTGTTTTTTGTTTAGAATGGAAGGCTGAATCTTATCTCTGTATGCACATTTGTATTTTTTGTCTGTCAAATCTGCCTGTCAACCAACAAGGCTCTTCAAAGCATGGGCATTTTGAATGGATGCTCATGGTAATTAGGTGTTTTCCTTTAGCTTGATGCCTAGGGAAGGGGGCTGATCATTTGGGGACTTTATTCTTTTAAAGTCTCTGAGAGTAACTCATTTTACTTAAAAAGCCAGCAGGAACTGAAGGAAACCCCTATGCCAGTTGCAGATAACTTCTGGGGGGGGGAAATCAGGAGGAAATGGTATGTGGATTCCCTTCTCTTTTCCCTGCTGAAAAAAAGCATTAGAATCTCAGTTGTTTCTTGGATACCTTTGTCTTAAAAGACCAAGATATGTAAGATGCAGAACCATCCTATACAAGAACATGGGAATCCCACTGGTTTGCCTAGTTGCTGTTGCCCTTTTCATGTGAGTCTGCAGTTTTCTTCCAGATGTGTCATGACTGAAACTGGGATTTCACTAACACTGAATCTAATCTGTGCTAGTCAGATATGATGTGGAAAGGATGTTGCTCATTTGCCTTAACAGTTGAAGTTATGAAAGTTTTTATGATGGAGATAGCAGTTGTCCTGTTTTGATTAACATCAGCCACTCACAATGCACCATGGGGCAACGTGTGATCTCTTTAACAGGGCAACATGTCTGCGGTCTACATTACAACTGTGAGGCATATCTATATGCGATGTAAATGGGCTCATTTCCAGTAAACTACTTCTGTTAGTTGTAGCCATGGAATTGGGTGACTGAGCAGAACCCATGGAGGAAAAACTTGATTTGTTAGGTCACACTCTGCTCTAATGAGTAATCTTCTGACATGTGAAAGCATGTCTCTTGAACTAGGATATTTTGTGTCATGTCCTCTCAGCAGCTGGCAGACGACATCCATAAGTGTAGGTTTGAGACCTGTATAGGAAGCATGTACAGGTGGTATACATGAGTGATGCAAAGCCAGCAGCTGTTTCTCTTCTGTGGTTCTCTACTCTTTTGTCACTACTGGGGCAGCTGAAAGCATGTTCAGGGCTCTGCCTCCAATAGCTTCCTCATGCTTTTGCTGAAGGGAACCAGTCTTACTTTCCAGTGCAGCCAGTCTGACGTATGTTGCAAATGACTGCATGTGGTGGGCTCTCACCCCGTTTTTCTTCCCTCAGTGGGGGAAGAAGCTGTTTCCAGGATATATGTAGAATCCACTTTCTCTGTCAACAAGCTTGTCCTCTGATATAGTGCCTGGACCTGCTTGGTTGGTTGGCTGTCCTGAGAGTTGCACAGAAATACTGTTTGCTTACTTTTTTTAAAAAAAATACTGTTTAGCTTCTGGATTATTCTAAGCCTTCCTTAGTGCAGGTCGAAGAAAAGATGTCTAGTCGTCTTTTCACGTAGTCCTACTAAAGATATTTCAGGGAAAATGTCTGAGGGTAAAAAGACCTGTCTTCTCTCTGGGGCACCCTAAAGTGTGGGGTGCCTTCTGGCAAATTGTAGCCCTACAGAATTTACTTAGAAATTGGCATGTAAGTCCATCTGGCTTCTACTTTGCCTTGGCTTGCTGTTCATTTACATGTGATTTTGAAATTTGTGTTGATATAATGAAACTAAACTTGTGCTTGTGTCTCTTGAGCCTGAGGCTTAGGGCAAATGTCTGCTCCTCTCCTTCTCTTTGTCAAATGGCATGCTAACTCGTGTGTGTAAAATATTCAGTATGCAAAAGGTATTTAAAATCAACTAATTTGATGATTAAAACTTCACAAAGTACATTTACTTTGAAGTAGCAGTTAATTTATAGGAAGAAGGCAAGTTAGCAGTATTTTAGTTGAGCAAGGAGGCGGTGGTTTTGATACACTTTTTAATATCTACTAATCCTGCAAGTAAGCCTGTGAATCAAATTAAACTATGAAGTTTTCCCTCTTGCCTCAAATTCATAAACTTTGCTGCATGGACTGCTCTTCAGCAAGCTGATGTAGGCTGGGAAATAACTCACTGAGGAGAGGCCGAACTTTAACATTGCTTATGGAGAATCTATGCTCAGAGCGTGAGAGTAGAAGCAGAGTTTATTGATCCAGATCATAGTGACAGAGCACAGGCTGATGGGTATAGTGCCTTGGGAGGAAAGTTCTAAAACTGCCAGCAGGAGCGCATGCTGTGTACCATGGAAAAAAATACAAAAATAATAGGAGTTTTGCAGAGAATCTATGTGGCTATTGTGGTGTTGGGTTTTTCCCCGCATACAGTAAGTCTCATCTTTTGAATTGTTTATATAAATCTTGCATAGAACCAAAAGTAAGTTCATATGTCACTCTTCTTAGAAGTGTGTTTTCCTTTTCTTTTTTTCTGAATATTTTGAAGTATTCAGCTCCTAACTGGAAAACAAATTTCCAAACACTTCAGCTTAAAAACAATATGTAGTATTTTGACCAAAACCATGATATAAAAACCCTGTGTCATTCTTGTCTAAATCCTGGACTGTAACTTAATTGCATGTCCTGTAATGTGCAGCTTGAGAACTACAATGGGGCTCTGATAGCCTCCAAACTGTAAGATGTCAGAAGGAAGGGTCTTGGAGGACCCTGCTGAAGGTGGGGGGGGAGAGAGGAGGAGGAGGAGGAAAGTATTTACAGCTGAGGCCACCATAGTGAGTGATCCATGTGAATGGAAATGCTTTTGGCTTGGGCTAGAACGCTTTTGATTTGCTGTCTTGAATTATAAGTCTTCTGTTAGTGATCTCCTTTTCTGCTGTCACTTCTCTTAATTCATGACATTGAAAATGTTTTGAGAAATAGAAAATTTGGAAAGCTTTGACAAAGTAGGGTGAATCTAGGGACACAGTTATCTTGATTTTTATGATGGCTTTATGAACCCCAACTACTACCTATCTTTCATAAAGAAAAACAAAGCAGGAAAAACAAAGTAGTGGTCTCTGATTTAATGTGACTCAAACATTTTGGGCTATCAGAATAAAGAAAATCTTATCCATGACCCTCTCCTATTTTTTTTCACATTCATCAAGTTTAGTAACCATTGTCTCTGTATACATTGCCAGGACAATGTGATATGGTACTACCACTTGTTACCTGATCTCTTTGTATTGCTCGGTGTAGTACTGAGTTGTTTGAGCTCTATCTAATCTTCAACTGTAACTGTTCTTATAGAAAGGGAGCTGCAAATAAGGCTTTCTGACTTGTTTGTGCAGCTGGTCACAAGACTCCTGAAATGAAACTTTGCGATCATCGGAGGTACTGTAAATTGCTTGGAAGACTTGTTTTTTAAACTGCAAATTTGAAGAGATTTGCAGGATTAATGTAGCTGAACTTGAAAATAATGACATTTCAAAAATGATTGGATAAAATATTTTAAAAATCAGAATTTGTCATTGTAAGGTCAGCAGCTTCATTTAGTTTTTCATTAGCTTGACAGACTAAACATCAATCTTTTCTTTATTACTGTATTTTGTAGTGTTTTGTCAGACAGTTAATTTAAAGCCAGCCTTTTTCCAATTGAAATTTGATGGATGCACAAGAGATTGGAGAATTGCATAGGCTTTGATTTGTGCTTTTGCAGTAGCTTGAAATGTTACTGTTTCTTGAATTTCCTGAAGACACACAGTAGCGAAATTTTGGTAACTTCTGGCTGAGTATATTGGTAACTTCTGACTGATTATATACAGCAGGGCATTTATCTAAAGGTACTGAATCCTATCAGTACTCTGCATCCTCATTTTGCTATGAAGTTGTAGGGCCCAGTTCACTTTCAGTATCTTTGTATCCACAGATGACTTTTATTCTCAGGTGGCTGGTCAGATTGCCTTCTCCTCAAACAAGGGAAAAATGAAAAAGGCTTTTCCCTAGCAAAACCTAAAGAAGGAGCTTGACTATAATATATATTGCCTCGGGAAGAAAGGAAGTAAAGCCAAGTAAAAGAAAGAGGGACCTTTTTAGGTATACTATTATCATAAATAGATACAGGTGAAGAAATGAAAGAAAACAGTGCTTTTTTTTTTTAAGATTGTAACTGTTGTCTTTTAAAAATTATGAATAAATGCTTATATTTACAATTTTTTAAAGCTGACCTGTGTAGAATATGATTTAAGGTAACAGGAAGGAAAGGGGGGGGGGGGGAAGATGCTCCTTAATTGAATGAATGGTGTTTCTCTAACCTGTGACCCTAAGACACTAAACATCTGAGCTCACCAGCACTGTTTGCATGTAATACAAGGGTGACAGCCTGCCCCCCCCCCAGCTGCATGTTGCAGGGGATGGAAAGCTTGCATGAAGGATCAGAGAAGCGAGGAAATGTCTTCCAGCAACTGCAGACGATGCTGCAGTCTCTAGAAAGAAAATAATTAATACTTGCTTTCTCCTCAAGTGTGATGGAAGAACATATTATACCTGCTTCATTGCCCTTCCTTGAGTAGGTCTCTACAATCTGTTTGCCTGAATTCTTAGCCAGCTTATATAGAGGACATAAGGATTTTTTTAAAAAGAAAATTCTACTGTATTCTGCATGGAAGAATGTAACAGTCATCTGTAACAGATATGGCTTTGATCATACTTTTCTGTGTGGTATTTGCAACTTCATTATGGGAAGCTAAACAAGTAAGGGAAGAGCTGAATAGGAGAGACGGGGAGGAAACAGACTATGGAAGACTTTTTTCCTTCTAGCACGATAAGACAGAGCTCTGGTCTAAGTGAAGCTGGTCAGAGAAATGATCATTCAAGATACAAGTGCATAAATTGAATCCTGCTTGAAGTATTAAGACTGAGTCATGTAATAAGTATCTGAAACTTCAGTGACTGAAGCTTTTAGATGTAGATAACTATTTAAGCTTGCTATACTTTCAAACTGAAAATAGCAAAATAGTGGTTTGTGAGTGTAATAAGGCTGGTGTAAAATAAAAGGATAAGCACAACGGGGGAGGTGAGTACAAAGCAATTAAAGTTCTATTTGTTCGGTAAGATCAAATGCTGTTACTATGTTTCACATAGTTAACATGCAGTGAAGTGCCTGAATTGTGCTTTGGGGGAGCTAATGATGTGGACTGCAATATGACTTGTTTCCAGCAACAAGATCTAGAATCACTTAGTGGTGTCTGCAGTATTTTCAACTTGATGAGTATATCCAGAGCATATTGTAACTGATGCATTATTTAAAGTACTCAGCAAATGAGTTCAAGCTGCATGTTCTTGGGGGGGAGGAGGGAAACAAACTCTTGCTGCAAAATGAGATGCCTTTGCTTTTGTTCAGGAGATGAGGGGAGCAGATAAATATATTCCCAGGTAGAGGATAATCATTTCACCGTGTGAAATGCTGAGATGGCTAGTTCAATGCTTACAGTATAACTTTCAGTACCTCCCTGATTCTGAATATGCAGATTGTTGAAAGTTGCACAGATGAGATGTAGAGTTGCTGTGCTTATCTTGAATATGTAGTCAAGGCTTAGGCCTAACAACCAATGGCTGTCTCCCTGAACTGGATACCCTGCAAGGGCTTTCCAAAAGTGAGCGACTGCAGAATGAGCCCTACAGCTCATTCTAGTCTACTGGTGCACCTCTCAGTATGTTKTTTTTTTTTTTTTTTTGAGGAGGGTAGGAGGACAGGGAGAAGGGGAGAGGAAAGGGGTGGTATGCTGAAGCTGAGATTATTCTGTCTTAATTTACTCCAGGTTTCAGAAGAAAAATCAAGATGTGTGGTGAATATAATCTTCAGCCAATCAATCATCAGGCATTAGCAGCCAATGGGAACCTTGCTGTTGGCTTGAAAAACTTTCCTGTTACCTGGAGTTAGTTCTTCACTTCACAGTGACCACATTACATGAAAGCATGTTTCCTAATATTAAGCCTTTTATAAAGGCAAGTGGAAGACACAATAGTCCAATAATAGTCTCCAATAGAGAGCATTTCTATTAATGCAGCTTCCTGTGATGGCTACAGGAGTGAGCTGTACATAGTAAAAAAAAAACTGTGCCTTTTAAATGAGATTTGGAAAGAGTTTGTCCTCTGTTCCTTTTATTTTTCGTGTGTATTCTTCCTGTTTGGATGAAAAGAAAGAATGCATCTCTTGCACGCTACAACCTCCTGGTGCCCTAGCCCTCACTACTGCAGGCCTTACCTGATTCGATATGAATGCTGTTAACTGTTGATTCATTAGCACCTTTCTTCAGAGATTAGAGTCTGAGTACCCTTTTTTCCCTTCTCTCCTACTCCCGTATCTAATTACTGAGCAAGTCCTCTTAATTTTTCTCTGCTTATCTAGTACTTGAAGAAAGAATAGAATCTGTCCTCCCACAGAGTTATCAAAACTCTCACTGTGTTTAAAGCCTAGACTGCTGGGTGCAATTCTGAAAGGTCCAGGAAAATCATCTTTTGCCTTTATGGAACTACTGGATTTCATAAGGCAGAATTGCAATTAGTGGATTCTAATCTGAAACTATTGCAACAATTCCCTGCTTGGAAAAGCTGATAATGATGGAATTGCATATTTTAATGTTCATTATATGCTATGTTTATTATGCATAATAACTCAATAAAATTCAGTGGTGTTATCTGAAATGATTGTTATTTTTTGCTAAGCAAGTGAGCTGCCTTACTGTAGCTGGGCATACAGGTAAAGATTTCTGGCTTTATGAACCTCAACTGAGAAGAAAATTGAGCTATCATTCCAAGAGCTATGATTTCTAGAGGCAAAATTTTCCAACCCTCATAAGAGGCCCTCTATTTACATCTGTCCTAAGGTGCCTTGTACTGTGTAGTTCCATGAACCTTGAATAACTTCATGAAACAGAGGGTTACCAAGTCTGCAATTCAAAGGTCACTTCTGAAAAGGCCTACAAAGGATCACTATTATTTTGACTCCATGTATGATCCTGGAGCCACTCAAGAGTGCATTTTTCAGTGTGCATCCTGCTGCTCAGCAGGCTGAAGATGGATCTGCTAAGCAGATCCATTAACTGCAGCTGTATCCTGGAAAGCAACCTGCTCATAGTAATTAGTACATCATGTTCTTAAAAAGGGAGGAGAATAAAATGCTGCCTATGTGGCTTAACATCTGGGCTGTGTCAAAAGCAGGAGTTCTTTTGCTGATAGTCTAGCATCAGTTTGCACTTCCTATAGCATAACATGGGGAAGTCACGTTAGCAGCAGGTTTGCCTTGTATGTGCTCAGGGCAGGGACTGCAACAAGCCAGCCCCATGGGCCACTCCTCTCTTGGGGTCAGTGATACCTTCATGTGCACTTGGTCTTCCCAACTAGGTCAGGTAGAGAACTAGGTCATCTGGAGATATGGGTCTGGCCTGTTAGTTGTCAGGGCTCTTTTGGGAAGCAACTTGCAGCTTCTAAGGTTGTTTCAGGAAACTTGGATATTAATCTTAGAACAGGATGAATATAGACATATACTTCTCTCCATCAGCTGGCTACAAGGAGAGTCTAGCTCTGCCCCTCGTGACCTCCTAAATCCAGTCTGAAGTTAAATATGAAGAATTTTTCCTCTTGCCATTTACAGGATCATAAAAGGTTTGTTACATAGGAGGAGATGGCCAAGGCTTCTGATGTATAACATATATATTGTATTTTCAGGTAAGCATTAATTAACTATCTTAATGTCTGTGACTTCATTCTACTGTGTGAGAGCCAGTTTGATCCTTTTTGAGACAGTACACTTGCCACTGGTAACTTGAAATGCAGAGGTAAGTTCAAACTCTACTCTCATGCTCAATGCAGACTAGGCGACTGCCATCTAGTTATCCTGTTACAGTTTGTATTTGATTGCAAAGTTACAAATCTTTTAGGATCTGGACTTTCAGTTGCTCTGCATGATTTTCATTATCTGAAGATTACACTATTGCAATGGGCATAGTGTGAAAATGTGCCTTAGGGTGGATTGGAGTCCTCTATTTTGCACTTATTTTAAGTCCTGTCTATAGGAATGGTAAGAAGGTACAAATACCAGCTCATTGTAGAAATGCAGAGTGTCTTCAGGGAGAGTGTTAGGGCCCAGACATTTCAAGTATTTTGTGCGGTTTTTTTACTTCCCTCTCTCCAAAATCTTAGAGCAAGCAGACAAGCAGTGCAGCTGCAAATTGTTTTCTCATAATGGCTCTGAGTAGTAGAAAATCAAATAAATTTTGGATCAATTCATCTTAAAAACAGGCATGCTGCTATTTCTGTTATTTACTTTTTGGATTTTTATCAAAATATTTTTCTTTTTATCTTTTAACTAGCATTTTTCTGGCTAGTCTACAGCTCCAGGAGTCTCTATCCCCTCCGACCAGCCCCCAAGCAGTGGAGTTGCTGGAGGGCTCTGTGCTGTATGAAACAGTACATCACAACATTGTAGAAGGAGGTGGAAAATGGTCCCTCCTTGTAGGAGGAGAAAGGTGCTTATTTCTCTCAAAGACTTGCAATTGAGGAACAGGTTTAGTGTCCTCAAGGCAGAGGAGAAACTGGGCATGGCCTCAAGGGAAGCAATAGGACCAACACACCCTGTGCCCTTCAGGATACCTGAAAGAAGCAGTGAGTGATTGTTATGGGGACTCCTGGCTGCAGGGGATGGAGGCACCCATCTACTGACCTGACCTCTTGTCTAAAGAAGTTTGTTGCCTGTCAGGAGCTTGAATATAAGATGTATTTAGAAAGACTGCCAAAGCTTGTCCACATGTTACCCTCTGCTGCTCTTCCATGTGGGCACTAATGATACCAAGGGCAAACTGGAAACCATCAACCAGGATTTTAGAGCTCTGGGGATGGTGGTCCAGGGGTCTCAGAGCTCACGTCATTTTTTCAGTCTTGCCAGTGAGGGGGAAGGAGGGGAGGAAGAGTAGACAGTTTTTTCCAAGTTAACTGGCTGCACTGATGGTATTGGCAACAAGGTTTTGGTTTCTATAACCATGGGACACTGTTTGAAGAATGACAACTGATAGGGAAAGATGGGATGCATCTGACTAAGTAGATACTCTTGCACCCCTTCTGGGAAACCTGCATGCTCAATTACCTGAAATGCCTATATTCCAATGAATGCAACATGGGGAATAAACAGGAAGAATTAGATCTGTGTGTGGTCGCAGGGATGTGATCTCATTGCAGTTACAGAGATATGATGGAATAGCTTGCATGACTGGAATGCTGTCATGGATGGCTAGGTGCTTTTTAGAAAAGACAGGCCAGGAAGGTGAGGTGATGGAGTTGCTCTTTATGTGAGAGAGCAACTGGAATGTATTGAACTCTGCCTTGGAGTGGATGAAGAGTAAGCTGAGAGCTTATGGGTAAGGATTAAAGGGTAGGCTAACATGAGTGACACTGTGGATGTCTACTGCAGACCACCTGATCAGGAAGAGGATAGTTGATGAGGCCTTCTACAGACAACTAGAAGTACCCTCATGTTTATAGGCTCTGGTTCTCATGGGAGACTTCAGCCACCCTGATATCTGTTCGAAGGACAACACAGCTAGGCACAAACAGTTCAGGAGGCTTCTGCAGAGCATTGATGATAACTTTTTGACACAGGTTGTAGAGGAGCTAATGAGGAGAGGTGTGCTGCTGGACCTTGTACTAACAAAGAAGGATTGGCTGGAGGTGTGATGGTTGGGGTTAGCCTTGGCTGCAGTGACCATGAGTTCAGGAGTTCAGACTGGGATTCAGGATCCTGCATCAAGGAAGCAAGTTGATAAGTAGGATCACAACTCTGGGCATCAGAAAAGCAAATTCTAGCCTCTTCAGGGACCTACTTGGAGGAATGCCATGAGTTAGGGCCTTAGAAGGAAGGGAGTCCAAGAGCTGGTTAATATTCAAGCATCCCTTCCTCCAGGATCAAGAGTGGTGCATCCCAAGGAGAAAGAAGTCCAGCAAAGGGAGCAGGATACCTGCATGGATGAACAAGGAGCTCCTGGACAAACTCAGACGGAAGAAGAAAGTACACAGACTGTGGAAGGAGGGGCAGACCACTTGGAAGGAATATAGGAATGTTGTCAGAGCATGCAGGGGTGAGATGAGGAAGGCTAAGGCCCATTCAGAATTAAATCTAGCAAGGGAAGTCAAGGACAAGAAGGGCTTCTTCAAATACATCAGCAGCAAGAGGAGGACTAGCGAAAATGTGGGCCCACTACTACCCTGGTGATGGAGAGTGGCAGAATTACTGAATGCCTTCTTTGCTTCAGTCTTCACTGCTAAGGGCAGCCCTCAAGAATCCCAGAGCCTGAAGGAAGGAAGACTTTCTCTTGATCGAGGAAGACTGGGTTAGAGATCGTTTAGGCAAACTTGACACTTTCAGATCCATGGGCCCTGATGGGATACACCTGCAAGTGCTGAGGAAGCTGGTGGATGTCATTGCTAGGCCACTCTCCATCATCTTTGAAAGGTCACAGAAAACAGGAGGGGTGCCTGAGGACTCGAAGAAAGCCAATGTCACTCCAGTCTCCAAAAAGGGGCAAGGAGGAGGGCCAGGTAATACAGACCAGCCAGCCTTGCCACTGTCCCTGGAAAGGTGATGGAACAGCTCATTCTGGATATCATATCAAAGCATACAGAGGAAAATAAGGTGCTTAGGAGTAGTCAGCATGGATTCACCAAGGGAAAATCCTGCTTAACCAACCTGATAGACTTCTATGATGGCATGATTGGCTGAGTAGATGAGGGGAGAGCAGTGGACGTGGTGTACCTTGACTTCAGCAAGGCTTTTGACACTGTCTCCCATGGCATCCTCCTAGAGAAGCTCAGGAAGTGTGGGTTAGACGAGAGGACAGTGAGGTGGATTGAGAACTGGCTGAAAGGCAGAGCTCAGGGGGTCGTCATCAGTGGTGTGGAGTCTGGTTGGAGGCCTGTGGCTAGTGGCATCCCCCAGGGCTCGGTACTGGGTCCCATCCTGTTCAACTTCTTCATCAATGACCTGGATGAGGGGATGGAGTGCCTCCTCAGCAAGTCTGCTGATGCTACCAAGCTGGGAGGAGTGGCTGACACACCTGAGGACTGTGCTGCCCTTCAGAGAGACCTGGACAGGCTGGAGAGCTGGGAGGAAAGGAACTTCCTGAGTCTCAACAAGGGCAAGTGCAGGGCCCTGCACTTAAGAAGGAATAACTCCATGCACCAGTACAGGCTGGGGACTAACCTTCTGGGGAGCAGCTCTGCAGAGAAGGACCTGGGAGTGTTGGTGGACAACAAGCTGACCATGAGCCAGCAATGTGCCCTTGTGGCTAGGAAGGCCGATGGTCTCCTGGGGTGCATTAGGAAGAGTGTTGCCAGCAGGTCGAGGGAGGTGATCCTGCCTTAAGGGAAGGTGTCAAGAGAATGATGCCAGTCTCTTTTCAGTAGTGCCCAGTGATAGGACAAGAGGCAACAGGCACAAACTGAAACACAGGAAGTTTCACCTGAATATGAGAAGGAATTTCTTCACTGTGAGAGTGTCAGAGCACTGGAACAGGTTGCCCAGAGAGGTTGTGGAGTCTCCTTTTCTAGAGATACTTGTACAGGATTGTGTCCAGGTGAGTTTTAATGTGTTCTAGGTGACCCTGCTTGAGCAGGGAGGTTGGACTAGATGATCTCCAGAGGTTCCTTCCAACCTCAATTATTCTGTGACTAGAAGAGACAAGTACGCTACCGAAAAGAAAGAAGCAAGCAGAGTAAGACAGGTTATGCTGCTGAGCTCAATTTCAAATCCCAGCAATTTATGAAGGATATGGAAATGCATTTCTTTAAGGGGAAGCAAGTAGATTCAGTACTTGTGGTTTTTAGTCATTTTCTCTTTGAAGATCTGTAGAGGTGATTTGGCCAAGAAAACATTCAATCCCACAAGTGGAGGCTATGATATTCCAAGACTATTCATCCTGTACCTCAGGTCCTTCTCTGTCCACCTGGTGCACCTGTAACATGCCACAAGCATGTGTCCACAATTACATGACCAAGACTTATCCCCTGCCTGCTTTTATCCATGCTTCATAAATGATTGCATATAATTTTGCATATTGGTGTTCGGATTTTTTGCAAAAGGTACCGTTGCACCTTGCGTTTGAATGTGCTTGAATGATGCAGTTTTCTATAGGACTCCTTGGTTGCTAGCAATTCTTGAGTGATATAAGCCAGAGTTGAATTTTGCAGTACTCAGTGGCCTCTGCAATAAGATTTTCTTTCTTTCTTTCTTTCTTTCTTTTTTTTGGTCTGACACCATTTCTAGAATAGTTAATTAAGATATGAAATGAGCTAATAAATGATTTCTTTTATTGACCAAACATGAAAGATATTAATGCTGATGTTAATGCATTACACTGTTCATTATCTCATGTGTGGTTGAACTGTGGTTTAGTTTCCGCCTGCTACAGAAAGAAGATACTTGACTGAAATCTCTAGTTACAGTTCAATAAATCAGACCTTTCAAAACTAGACAGTTCACTCTGTATGTGTCAGTGCTATGTTTTTTGTGTTTCCTAACACTGTCCTAGAATTCTGTTCTGGAAGATATTCTTAATGCATTTCAACTGAAATGTGGGCAGTGAATTCTATTTTAAAGTACTGAATACTGAGCTCATTATTTCTGCAGACTTTGGAAAAATGAATACATTATCTACCTGTCCATTATGAATACACAACTACTATTTCAGAACATGTCTGTTATTCTGATAAAATAATTTTATGGTTTAGAAGATGGTATTGAAGCCCAGTAATATTTGGGAGGCTAAGGAAGTGAGTTTTCTCATCTTCCCCGTTAATTTTCAGATAAACATAATCTATACCAAAGCTTTCTGCTCTGTATTTCAGTCCATTTGCTATTAACCTGATTCTTATGACTGTGATAGTGTCCTGAAACCAGTTTGTATTGCTGAAATCTTTTTCTTTGCATCTGGATGTAAGAAAGGTTCAGTGATGTCTTTTGTTTTAACGTGGGATCCTGACATGGGGGAAAACAATGGTTCTGTGAGTTGTTGTAAGATGCGTGCTTTTATGCATTACCTATCACAGGTGGAGGGGTAACGAATAGAGGACCTTGGTCTGCTTGCATGCAAGGCTCTAAGAGTCAAAAGGGTACTACAGATTTGAAGGTGGCTGACAAGTAGCAGTTACCCATCAAAACTGTTTTTATTTTATCAAGTGTGAGGATAACTTGCCTTTTCTGATCGTGACTTTTCTACCACCTCTTGAGAAAAAGCAGAGCTAACATCTAAAGCCATCATCAAGCAAAGATGCTTCTCCAAGTGTCTTCCGAGGTTATTTTGGCAAAGCCCTAAATAGAGACAGGGAATTTTGCTACAAAGTCAAGATAACTCAAGATCTTGGAGATTTATGGCTGTGCAAATAAGTAAGTAGTAACGATGTGGGCTTTAAAATACCACTAGCTTTTCTGTATTACTATTTTGGGAGGTTTGATTGCTCTCAGCTGTAGAACCTAGTACAGTGTCAACTAAAACATCAGGTGAGCTGTGCTTCTGTAGGAAGATACCAGCAGCTGTTATACTGAAACGCATTTGAGAAGCAACTTGCCAGTATTTTACCAGCTAATGCTGGGTACTCCCAAAACAAGCAAACATTTTCTAAGCAGATTTAATTTTATTCATATGTATTTCACAAAAGGTTATTTTGTGGTCCCACTGTCACCTTCTGTCATAGTTTGTTTTCAGAATGTGTGATTGGGCTGCTCAGACCAAAGATCTCTTAGAAAGCTGGGTCTGTACCTGTGCTGGTGAGAGGCTTCTTTCACCTTAGTGTTTTTTTTTTTTTTTTTTTTTTTTTTTTTTTTTTTTTTTTTTTTTTTTTTTTTTTTTTTGACTCTTGCTATTATTTCTCTGTATATGCTGTTTGTCACAGCATCACTTCTGATGCTTTCATGTAGTTGTGCAGTATTTAAGCTAGGTATGTGGCCTTCAGTTTGTTTTTCTTTGTACTCTATGACTTTTCTCTGAACTGAGGCTTTTCTGAGAGAATGACTAGTGTTTTCATGTCCTTGACACATCTTCAGTATTGCTCTCAGAAGGACTCTTCATGAAGAAAAAGGGATGGCTTCACAGTGAAACTTCTTTCTTATAAAGCAGCAGAACCTTGGCCTTCTCTCTTTTTACAAAAGTTATGTGATTACTTTTGGCGTCCTTTTGAGAAAAGGGGCTAATAGCAGACAGACACTGAGAAGCAGCAGGTCAATATGCCTTGTGCACCATGTTACCAGATGTTAGGCTGTAGGTATCTCTGTTTCTGTTCTTACTATGTTAATTTTGTGTAAGTAAATAGTCACTATTACAGCAATGCTTCTCCCCCTCCAAACTTAGAAAATATGCATAAATTATTTTTAAGTAAATATTATTTTAATTTATAAAATTTACATTTTATTTTTCACCTTTTCCTCCACCACCCCCTTTTCCTCCACCACCCCCTTTTCCTCATTATTTCCATTTTTTCTTCTATTATTTTTTGCTTCCATTGCTTCCTTTTATCTATTTTTCCATTCCTTCTCTTCCTTGTTTTTTCTACTTTTCCATTTTTTCCATTCCTTCTGTTTTTCTACTTTTCCATTCCTTCTGTTCTTTCCATTTTTTCCATTCCTTCTATTTTTTCTACTTTTCTATTTTCCATTCCTTCAATTCTTTCAATTCCTTCTAGTCCTGCTATTTTTTCAAATTTTTCCATTCCTTTTATTTTTTCTTTTTTTTCACTTTTTCCTTTTTTCTATTCCTCCTATTCCTCCTATTCTTTCTCTTTTTCTATTCCTTCTCTTCCTTTTATTCTTCTCTTCCTTCTATTTTTTCTATTTTTTCTATTGCTTCTATTTTTTTCTATTCCTTTTATTTTCTACTTTTGTATTTTTCTAATCCTTCCATTTTTTCTATTCCTTCTGTTCCTTCTATTTTTATATTCCTTCTAATTTTCTATTGCTTCTATTTTTTTCTATTCCTTCGATTTTTATTCCTTCTATTTTTCCATTCCTTTTATTTTTCTAGTCCTTTTGTCTTATTTTTTCTATTTTTTCTATTTTTTCTATTTTTTCTATTTTTTCTATTT
>NW_028186990.1:1328003-1365413 GCF_003343005.1 Rhea americana | reverse complement strand
TTCTATTTGTTCTATTTTTTCTATTTGTTCTATTTGTTCTATTTGTTCTATTTGTTCTATTTGTTCTATTTGTTCTATTTGTTCTATTTGTTCTATTTGTTCTATTCCTTCTATTTGTTCTATTCCTTCTATTTGTTCTATTCCTTCTATTTGTTCTATTCCTTCTATTTGTTCTTTTTTCTTTTTTTCTATTCCTTCTATTCCTTCTTCTATTTTTTTCTATTATTTTTCCGATTTCTGCTCCCCTCCCCTCCTTTTCTCTCCACTTTTCTCGCCTCTCTTCCTGTCAGATGACCCTCACTAGAGGTCAGGATGTATTTGTCTTCATTCTGCTGGCTATGGTATTGAGGCATATACAATTTCTCTTGAAGAAAGCTTATTTTTATTTCTATTTTCTGCTAGCTAGCACTTCTGGTTGTTTCCTTTTTGGAAACTGCATTATTTTACAATTCTCCCTATACCTTTTGGAATTCTTTTTCTAGCATTTTCTTAACAAATGTTTAAATTTCTGATTGTTATAAAGTGTCCAGTTGTGTGTCACCTTGAGTCAACCACAACAGTACCCTGTTTTACAGAAAGCTTCATCAGTTTCAGTTGATCTAGTCATCTACTGATCACCTATTTTTGCAATTTGGAGATGGGCCAATGGGTGCATTGAAACTGATTGATCAAGGACTGCTCCTCAAATGGAAAATATGGGAGGAAGCTGGTATATTGGAATTATATCTAGGGATCCATTTTGTAGTCATACATACAAGGAGAGAGACTTTCAGCTTTGAAAAAGAGGTAGAGGCACCCGTGGATCTACATAGACTGTCTTCTGCCTGAAATTGAGCTGAAGGATTTTGATATCCTTTAGGCTGAATGATGCATCTGTATGTTCCTGGAAGTGCTGTAGTTGTGAATGTGCCATTATTTAACAGGCTTGTCCTCTGAGAAGTGGAGAAATAAGCCAGTGAAACTGAGAGAGACAATTCAGAAGAGTATAAAAGGAGGTAGGCTAGGAGAGCAAGACGGCTATCTCAGTACATTAAAGGAAATACTGACTCTGCTTTCAGATAGTGCCCAATCAACTTCCTGAGGCCTGTGATGTCCTGTTTGCTTCTAAATAATTCAGACATGTGCTGTACTAAGGAATTTCGCAGGGACCTGGCAAAGCAAGGCAGCTGTGTAACACATGTAGGTGAAACTGTTGATATATGCACGTTAATGTACAGCAGAAGAAATAGTGTGAGCCTTTCACATACCACTTTGCTAGCTTCAAAATTAACTGCAGTCCCTGAAGGAAAAAAAGGCTTTGTGTCAGTAGAACCAAAAATTACTAGTGGGTGGAGGAAGGAAGAGAGGAAATAATACTTAACATCATTCTCAACATGGTGTGCAACCACCTGGAAAACAGTAGGCACTCCTAGCCAGCCTGCTTCAGACAAGGCAGTAGAAATGGAGGTGGTAGAAGCCAAAAATAATCAACGTTATGGAAAGAGACTGTTAGGGGGCGTGAAAGGACTGGGAGCCTTTTCCTGAAGACAAGATGAGTAGAAAGAACCACTGAAGAAAGATTGAAAATCGATAAAGTCATAGGGAAGTTGAATTGCTAGGCAAGAAGGAAGTGTTAATGCTTTTTCTCCCCTTCACTTGATTGGGACTACAGAGCCGCCCTCAAGGTTACACAGGCAGTTGTTATTAGGCAACAGAGGAGGACAGCTGGAGGGGAGCATAACTTGATACAAGGAGTGAAAAGCGGGATTTGAACAAGCAGAGTGGCAGATGCATTCCCATTCCCAGAGGTATTCTTAAACTGCAGGCGAGGACCACAAGAAAGAAACAGTGGCTTTGTGTGCTGAGAGCTGATGCTGTTTCGTAACTCTAGTGACATTGCAAAACATCTACAAAGTGACCTGGCACCTGTAGCTTCACATTTAAACCCTGCTTCCAGGAGCAAACTGGCTGAATGCTTGTTCCTGCTCTTCAACTCTGCTAAGTCAGTGAGCTGCTTAAACTAGGTTGAAAACCGCAGGCATTGGATAACTTTTTTTTTTTTTTTTTTTTTTCCTGTAAAATCAGACCAGGTTCCCTTATAACTAATAATGCTAAACATAGCTGAGAAGCCTCAGTGGAAAAAACCATGAAGGTTTTGATTGCTTTTTGATAAATTTAGAGATGTGGTGGTAAATGTCATCAAAAATGCTATTTGGAAGCTGCTGTTCAGTATGGTCCATGTCAGTACAAAATGGTAAAGAGTATTCTTACAGGTATTTTTAAAGGTTGTGGAAAAATATTTGCACATTGACTTTTTTGTTGGTTCAATGCCAGAGAAGATTTAACATGCATTCTACCTCTGGAGCTACCATATGAGTGTTTTTGGGCAGGTAACATTTTATCACTTTTAAATAAAGCCATTGTCTTATATAAGAGACTATAAGGCCTTGAAGACCGGTGAATGTTGCGACTACAATTAGGGGACTCTTTGGCTTTGCTTTTGTGCTCTACCTGTGTGAGAAGGATGTTAACTTACAATCTTCTTCAGTGTAATAAAAAAACAGTTTTTCTTGTTGCTTTAGATACTGACAAACAATATCTTTGTTGTATCTGTCCTTGGTTTCAATTGTCCTTGTTTCTGAAAACTGTATCAAAGAATTAAATTATTCAATAGCACATGAACATTTCTGTCACACAATCAACAGCCCAATTAAATATCTACTTCTATTAAAACTTCCCTTCATGTCCTCATAAAAAAATATTTTTATTTCATGATTCTGAACTGGTTAGGAATTGGTATTCCTAGCAATGCAGTCTCCTTAATTACACAGCTGTCTGCTGTTCTGATATGTATGTAATATGTGCACGATACTGTAGTAGTTGTTCCAGAGAAGTAAGAAAGTGAGATAAGAGTGCATCTTTAGTTAACTACTGTAGTAGTAATATTATTGTTGGGGCAACAGTACTAATCTATATGACCTACTCTTGTAAAATCAGAATAGCAATCTGTAATGCTACTGTACAAACACACTGGCTTCTCATGATGTGAACTCAGTTTCCAATGAAAATAACTGAAGATGTTTCTTTAACATAAATTGTTCTCATAGTGCAGCTGAAAGCTGTTTAAGTCCAATCATCCATTTATAATCAGTTTCATTTTACTTGCTGCCACTCAGTCAGTGGACAGCACTGTGGAAGATATGTCTGGCATGAGCCATCTTCATAACACTTACCTGTGGAGGCTGTGGAAATAGCTTAACCCTTTCTGGACTGGCTTTCACTGCAGGGCTGAGTTAATAATTCTCTTGGATGTGTGGAGAGAATGGCTGGATGGCCATTAAATGCTAGTTTTGTGAGTGCAGAGGTCTGCTCCCCTCTGCACAGGGCTTGGGATGCTTCATCAGGAGGAGGGCAAGGCTGTGGGGGGATTGAGAACTGGTGGAAAAACAAGCCCCCAAAAAGCCAGGCTGAAACACAATACCCCAAAACAGACCCACGTGTGAGCTCTCCCCTTTCTGGTGCTGCTTCTCTTCTAGCTTCTTGTATGGGCAAGCAGCGTTCCTTGTGCCTGGTCCCTGCTCCCTCGTAACTGGTGGGGCACCAGCTGCAGCGCAGGGGCAACAGTGAGGGGCAGGCAAGGACAGGGAGAATGTCCCATGGCCCTGACACTCTTCCTTCCTGGGAAAGGCAGCTACCTCGGTGTGACAGCCATCAGCACGGGGGCTGAGCTGGCCGGCCCGGGGCCAGCATGCTTCTCTGCTTTAGGGAGCCCCTGCTAGCAAAAGCAGTATTTCTGACTCATTCCCTGCTCCACTGGAAGCAGGATTTTTATAAAATGTGGGGGAGTATGTGTTTCTACATCTTGAAATTAAACTGTGAAGCAATTAGATATAGAAACCTTTTTAACCTGTTAGGAAAGTAAGCTTTCACTAGAATATTATTGCTAAAATTCCTAAGCCATAGTACAACTGTCTCAGGAGTGCAGAAGGTGTTTAGTTAAGTAATTTATTCCATAAAATGGGTAAGGCGTATTATAACTTTAAGACTAGATGAGCATGCTAAGCATGTTGAAGCTCTGATGAACTGAAATAGTTCACTTATGTTGCTTGTGGTAGATGGCAATAGCGCATCGACCTTCTAATTTATGGATACACTGTTTTTTTTCTTGTAAAGTGTCCTGGTGCTTTACCAAGGTGTCAAGACTCTTCACAGGAATGGGAATACCACAGAACATCTGGCTGCTTATTTTAGCACACTGCTCCCTCTCCTTAAGAAAACACAAAAGAAGATCTTTTTTACCTTAAGCCTAAAGCGAAAGAATCCTCAGCAGTGAATGCTTTGTATCCCGGGGAAAAAGAAACAGCAAGAAAACCCTAGAAGCCCCAGATGGCATTGCATCTGATGTGTGATGTTTCCTCAGGATCTAGCAGAGAAGCAGAGCTAGAGAGGTCTTTCAGCCTGGCACCATTTAGTGGTAAGTGTTGCCGTTCTGTGTGATGTGGGTCTCGAACACAAAATGACGTTATTTGCTGTGCTGCATAGTTCTTTACTTGCTGGAGATGATGGGGCTTGGAGTGAGGCTGTTATGGGGGTAAAGTCCAGATGATCAAGGCTGGAAGCCAGGAAGGAGATATTAGGTAACTGGTACTGAAGCTGCCCCCCTACACACACCCCTTTCACTTCAAAACATGAAATTTCAAGTGTGCTGAACACTTGTGCGAGGCCCAGAGACGCTGAGCAGGAGTGTGCATATACCTTCAAGAGCAGTGGAGCATATTTACTAATGTGTGAATTTGGAGTGTCAGCATCTGCAGATCTGAACTCCAAAAAAGAGCCTTTCATCTGAAGGGATAATTTAATTTGGAGAAGTACTGAAAAACCTTCGAGGCCTCTGCTTATTAAACAGGAGGCACTTGAGTAGGAGTCTGCCTGTTAAGCTGTGTAACTCCTGGCTGCAGGAAGCTAAATGCTAAAAGCTGGAGGAATTCATGATGGTGGGGGAGACTGCTGAGGAGTATAAAATGCAAGCACCACCAGTGCTGTTCAGAGGGTCTGTGCATGACCCACCTGGTTCCAGGAGGGTGCTCTGCAGAAGCACAGTCACAGGCATGCCCTGTTCCTGTACTCTTCCCTGGAAAATTGTTGGCCGCTGCTAGAGATGAGCTGTGAGGCTGGGGACCTCCTACATTTAATTTAGCATGGTTGTTTTTATGCTTGTAGCACCATATGTGTCTGTATGTATGTTTTATATAAATTTTTATACTTATCCTTCATATCAGTAAAAACAAGCTAAAAGGCCATTATCTTATTTTCCTGATAAGCTCTTAGCAGTTATTTCAACTGCTATTTGAGTGACTGTTGCATGATCTAAAATTGATACAAATATCCCATCATCACAGTGATCTGCTGAGAGACAGGGCCTGTTAACTATTTAACCTCTACCAAATGCTAGTCTGCTGGCTTTTCTGTGTTTTTGTGTTGAAAGAATGATTTATGGTGCATCTGTAAAGATGGATTTTATGCATTGGGAGTCCTAAGTTTTGTGAATAGCTCCTGTTGCTTTTTCCATTAATTGATATGCCCTGGCAGAATTACAAATTATATATTCACAAGGCCTCCTTGTCTAGATTTTGCCTAGCTCTGGTTGCTGTGATTTTTTTTTAACAGAAAGTAAATGTTTAGTAAATCACTGTACAAATAATACTTTATACCACTTTATAGCCCATTAAGAGGCATTCTGAATACTTTCCTCCAAGCTCTCTTCAAGAATTTGAAAGTTAAAGCTCAACTAGATAAGAAACAAATTTGTGCTAGAATAACTTGTTTAGAGACTGTGAATGCGGTGTAGCATGTCAATAGTGTATGGTAAGAACTGTCTCCGGTAACTGTGTTGCTTATTGAGGTGATTTAGTACTGTATCTACAGAGGGTTTTCGAAATTTTGGTGTAACAGGAAGGATATGGGGTTTTTGTTGTTTTTTATTGTTTTTATCTCATGTTTTTGAGGAGAGATTATATACTGCTTGGTTTCAATACCACTAAGCTTGGATCTCTTGTCATCCTCAAACATCAGGGACGTTTATTGTGACAGCCCAAACTGAGCAAGCTCAGGGAGGGAGAGGCTAGGCTAGACAAGCACAGCCGATGGATTTCGCAAGCTCAGGAAAGAGCAGCAGTAGGATGAGGGTGGGGAGGGTTTTATGAAAAATGAGGGAGAACAGGGTAGGAATGGAGGCTGTGCGCTGATGTATCCAGCAGAAGAATTCATGTGCTTGTAAATAATCACTTAAACAAAATTTCCTGTCCTGTAGATGGACAAATGACTCAGGCAGATGCCATCCCTGGGCATGATTGCCAGTGGCTGCAGCACAACAGACCATCTGTATTCAGGCAACTGATTAAACAGAAGACAAAGTGTCGCCCTTGTGACACCCTGACAATGTGTCCTGCAACTGCTCAGTGCTTCTCCCCAGGTCATGCAGCTTGCAGCAGTGCACAGCTCCCTGCCGGTGCCACTGTATTCCTCTTTTCCTCTCCAGGGCCCTCGGGGGTACTTTCCTCCCCCTCACCCCAACATTACAGAGTCCCTCCTGGAGACTGTCTCCTGCTACAGCTCCTCTCATGAAAGACCTTCCTTCTCTCTTCTTCCTATTCTAGGGCCTTTTTTCCACCCCTCTCCATTTTCAGTCTTCATTCCAGTATGTCCTGTTTCTGATTCATAGTGCCCACTTTATGCTACCAGAATGAAGGATGCCTCGGTCTTTGCCTACTGGCCATGCTTTGATCCCACTTCCTCATTGTCTCATCCCCAGGTATTTTTGGCACTGCTATGTTGCTTCCTTTAGCCCAGTTCCCTACATTCCACTCTCTCTGTGCTGAATTTCTCCCTGCTCTGTTTTCCTCCTTCTCCAGATGACTTCGTCTCATCTTCTTCCCTGATGCTGCTGTTTCTCTGGGGATAGGACCCGTTTTCTCCCCACTCCCAAACACAGGTGAGATGGTTGCATGTTTCTGAGATGTGTCAGGAGGCTGAGATCACTGAGAAAATACTCTTGTGGCTACTTTAGACGCATTTTCAGTATCTTGCCTAGAAACTACATCACTATATCTGTCAATTAGAGGAAACAGCAAGTTGAATTTTATCCATGTAGTGAAAGCTGGGTAAGGAACAAAATACTCTTTTCTAAAGCTTAATATGCTCTAGTTTTCTTTATTTGTACAATAGCATTTGAAAAGATGAAGCTGCTTATTGTAACTCTGTTTCAGCATCATGTCATCTTCATTTACTTGAAACATTGCACAGTTCTTTGTTGTCTTTGTGCACCTACACTAGAATCTAATTATTTCAGCCTGCTGTCTCTTGCTGCAGCACACTAGTTCTGCAGAAGTGAGACCTCACTGCTATGTAAAACACGAGATAGAGGCAGTTCAGGACAGGAGAGAAACTATCAGAATTAATAATACAATTCTGTCATTACTACCTCCTGAAGCAAGATTTTTGGTGGTCTTCTCCCTTGCTCCTTAACAGGGGCCACCTTCAGGACATTTCAAGTCAACTTCAACATCAGATGGGTTCCCATATCTGCTTTCAAACATATCATTTCACCCTGGAATATAAAAAGGCATCAAAGGAGAAAACCCTGAGAACTATAGTCACTGAGCCAGCCACTCCTGTTGACTTTCCATTTTTTTGTGGTAAGTGGAGGAAAAGCGAAATGGATTGGTGTGTTATTGTAGGGAAGACAAAGGCTCACAAGAACAAGGACCAGGTTTTGAAACCTCACACTGCTTCCGGCTTTCTGCTGTGCTACCTTCTTTGCCTCTGGGAGCTAGTGGGATCCCAGAGCACCAAGAAGGATATATATGTATTTCTTCCTCCTCCTATCTTTAGTATGCCCTATATCATTAAGTTCCTTGTGCCACAAATAAAATGTATCATGTAAAATAAGCTTGCTCAGCTGAAGACCTAGATAACTATTGTATTTATGGCCCTGCTGTTATTCATTCTTCCATAAGTTCATTGTTTCATTCTTCATTCTTCCAAAGTTCCAGGGAAACTTAGTTCCCTTTTGCACAAAAATGTCATGCATTAAGGTGTTTCATTGTCATTTGGTGTTTTTTCTCTTCCAAAATACATGGTTTTGTTTCCTGGAGAACTGCTTTTATGCTTTTCCAGATATATTAAGAGAAGTTAAAACTCCATATGTTAGTGGAAAAAGTTGTACCTTCACAGCATTAAATATTCTGCAAAATTGTTTTAATATTTTTCTGTGACGCATAGCAAACCTATAATAAAACACTTCCTACAGCGCACAGTATATACAATTGGGAGAGTTTCACGTACAATGGAAGGGAATCATTCTGGTGAAGGCCTGGCTTGTACTACTGCAATATTAGTATGACGGGAAAAGAAAGGAAAACAAGAGTAAGTACTTTTTGAAAGTCACTTTTCAGCTTCTTTTGATCCTGCATTGATCTGGCCGGAAACAATCTTGGTTATTCACTTGACTTTCAGTAGCACCTAAAGACTGCTCTGAGAGAACAGGATCCAGCTGTAATAGCTAATGAAACACAGGAAAATGGAAAAAGCTCCATGTTTCTGATTCTTAGTAATTTTCAGGACACTGTTTTGTGGAGCGCATCAGCCTCTTCAGTTGCAAACACAGCAAGTCATCAGCCCCAAACGTGGGTGATTGTGCAGACTTACAGAAACAAGTAGGTGATGCATCTTCATCCCTTGTTTCTGGCTTTCCAGTGCCTGCTCCCTATCTGAAAAGGACTGTTGCCTTGCAATGGTATCACTTATGGTATCCTTATGGTATCCTTATGGTATTGGTGGGTCAATGCTGACCCTACCCTGCCTGCTGTTATATGTCATTCACCTAAAGTAATAAAGGCATTTGGAAATTCAGGGGGCTCAGAGTCTGAGTTTGACCAGGTAATTTTGTTAGAGTAATTTTAGGTTTCTTAAATCAGCATCAAGGCATCTGTAATCTTTGTTTATCCTTTGGGGGTGGGGGGAAGAATGGAGGAAGAAAGGATAGGGAAAATGGAGAGGGAGAGAGACTAATTCCTTTTAAAGAAAACAGTGTTCCCTGATGTTTAAATGCAATCTGTTGAAATTCAGGGCAGGAAGGAAATGTCTTCAACATGTAACTCAGCTGAGCATCAGATCTAACTTTTTGTAAGAATATGCAGCACTCCTAGGTGCAATTGCAGTGATGAGTGAAATGAAAGGAAATTGAAGAAATTCACGTTTTATTTACTCATAACATAAATGTCAATGTCACTTTAATGTCTCTAATAATCTTCAAAGACGGTGGTTATAATAGGTGTGAAGATTAGGTTGCTATCTTACTGTGATTTTGATGCATGTTTATGCTGCGTGTTTTGATGCATTTTACTTGGTGTAAGAGCAGACCATCATTGTAGTCACCTAGTAATCTAAATAACTTCAAAACAAGTGAAATATTACTCAAAAGGCTATTCTAATTAGATAAACTTCGACATTTTTCAACTACTTAAAATGAGTTTTCAACTGGACAACAAACCTTAAGAGTAAATTGGAATTCAAGCTTCCCTTCATATTCTGTCCTTAGTACAGTACTCAACTCTTATTTGTAAATGTTAACTTCACTTAGTCACCCTTTACAGCAAATATGTTTATCAGTCTTTTGTATGAACTATTGAGTATAATGTTACGCTAGTAATAGCAGTTTTTACTTTTTTCCATTAGTGAATTCTACTTACTATGGTTATTCAGTAAATCTATCAACTAAGAATTGATTTTTGACACCTTATAAAAGCAATGAGATAGAACTGAAGTTCCAAAGCTTGTGTCAGCAACTGACAAGAAAACATGGAAAGTTAAGGTTTAACATATCAATGTTTTTAACTGTACAAGACCGATCCTTCAGTTTCACTTCATCATTCTCTTGAAACCCATATAAGTCTTCTGATTCAAGGAATTTCCATGATTGGTCCTGTGTGCTATTTTATTTTTTAAAAAAAGCACCCTATGGACATAGTCCAGACTAATACCAGTAATAATTCTAGATATTTAAAGCTATCACTTTAAAAGTGTTAAAATAAAGGATTACTCTTGTTAAATGCAACATACTTTAAATAGTGGGAGTGTCTTCTAAGAATATTTATAGCTCATGAAATATCCCATGCAGCTGCATAGAACCCATACTTTGGTACACAAAATAGAAAAAGCATCAGAATTTGATAAAGAATGATATCTTTTATAAGCTAACCTGTAGGGATCGTCTTTTGGATAAGCTTTTAACAACTTCCTAGTAAACGCTCCATCACCCTTTCTCTTTAGGCTGTAGATGTCAATTAAGCTAAATTTGTAAGGATGGTTCCTCTTTTTCACTCTTTCCTTTCTTTTTAATCTCCTCCATAACTAGCACTTTGTTTCTACCTGACATCTTAAACTTTTTAGTACTAAAATTGCACCTAGAGTATTGAGGGAAAAGAATGTTGTGGCTGCTTGACTTGCCTTCTGTGGCACTGAAAGTAGATTGAAATTTCATTTTCCAGCAAAAATAGTAAGCATGGGACAATTTGCCAGGGCAAAGGTAGTCCTTTAGTGTAGAAATATCTTTCACTTTTGTAAATTTCCCTTTTATACTGTTTCTCATCACCCTTTATGCAATGTTGATGAGCATGATAAAACGTGCATCTACTGGATTCGGTCAATGACTGGGAATATATTCTGATAAAATGCCATTAATGTAAGATTGCACAGAAATGCATCTGTAATGGGCTACCATTTTAGCCATGGTGTCAGAGACTAAATGAGGGGTCTCCAGAGCATAATCATATGAGCATTAAATCGCCCTGTCTATCATGGGACTGAACATGGGATCCAGTGAAGGTAGGACAGGATGGTCTGTCTTACTCTCATCACCAGATTAAAAAAAAAAAAAAAGGGGGGGGGGCGGGGGGGCAGCAAAAAACCCCTAATTGTACAAAGATTGATAGATTAATTTCCCATGCAAATGCTGGCGTTGGTTGAGTCTACCTCACTTTCTTTTTTTCTCACTAGTTCTAGCTAAAACCCAAGACATTTAGCTAACGTGAAAATATGTATTTGATATTTCAGAAAACGTCAGTTTGGGTTAGGTAGATACACTGCGGAGAGAAAAATGTCACTGACTTGGTAAAAACGCTATTTTCACTTAAGATGCCATTTCACACTTTTAATGCCAGGAAAATGCTCTTTTGCTCCATGGAAGATAGAAATAAAGAAATGAAGTCTGTCTTATGGTACATCAGCAAATGAAGCAATGTTTTGCCAAAAAATCCAAAGATCTCCATCTACAGGAGCAGAAATAGTACTGAAAATCAGATTAAAGATATTGTGTCTCTGTCAAGACTCTTCCAGATCTATCAAACAGCTGGCAGTCAGTGGCTTTCTGGGCTTCAGAGGGAATCTACTGGCTGATACCTAAGGACTGAAGGGAATGCTTTGGTTCTATGAGGGCAATTTTTCCCTTCTTGCAGAGAATCGCATATTGCACCTTCTGTTTTGAAAGGGTTTTCATATGCAGATTTCTCTATCCTCCATTTTTACTGGGCTATGTTGGCAGTTGTGTGCGTGGTATTGCTACAACTGTCAGCAGGTGTATGCATCTACCCTGAAAGTTGCTTTTTAGTTTCTTTTGTGACTTTTGGGTTGGAGGGAGGGGGCAGAAGGGTATTTGGCAGAGCAATTATTCTCCAGTTCTTCTCTAGTTTTAAGATACCAGCTGGATGCTGCTATAAAGGCTGCTCTGAAATATATTAAGATTCACATAGGACTACTCCAAGGATGAGGTTGTCCTAGCTGATGTCAATGTGAGAATCTTACTGTGAATAGAAAATTTCCTGCGAGGGGTATATGGAACATCTTCAGACAAGTGACTAAACCTTTTTGAGAGAAATTCCATTTGTATTCTGAAGTATTCTCAGGAAAAAAGCAAAGGGAAACTATTTCAGCAGGATCTTCTTCTTCTTCTTCTTCTTTTTTTTTTTTTTTTTTACCCTCACAAGGAAGTATTTGAAGATAGTATCCTTAGCCTAGAGAACAAGCTTAAGGAGAGTTTTCATTAGCAAGTAAAAACAGTCAAAGATAGAATATTCTCTCTTTAAGTGTTTCAGATTATCTTCATATTTTGATTCAGTGCCACTTAAAGGGCACAGGGAGTAGCTTTGATTTGAATTTTTCTTACACCAATATGTGTCTAAAAGGTGAACTCTAAGGCAAGAAATCTGAATTTAAGCGGGAGATATAAGTTTAAACTAAACATATTGTTGACAACTCTTCCTCTCACTTGCCTTGCTCTTCATTGTACTTCTCATTGATTGAAATTATCCCAAAATGCAGCATCACTTATTTCATTGCCAGGGCATCCTGAGACTATAAACCAGGAACAGAGGAAGATTTTGCAGAGCTGACTAGTTATAAAATACAGGATGTTTCTGTGAATTTTTAAAAGCCTGAACTAAACTTACTTCTGTTCTGAGCCATGCTCAGCAGTTAAGAAAACTGGTCTTGGTATCATACCTGGTCATTTCCCTTAATTTTAGAGATAGAGAGGTGGTCTGGGCTGGAAGAGCCCAGATTGCTGTGCAGATTTGGCTGTTGGGGTTCCACACCAGAGTACAGAACAGTGGGAGGACACTGCTAGTTTTCCTTCCCTAGACCGAAGGAACACAATAATACAGTGTGGTGAAGGAGGGAGTCTTCCCCACAGTAACAAAACTTGACAATTACTGCCTCTGCTATCCTGTCTGTGACAAAAAATTAATTCAAAGACACTTGCAGTTCCCAAATGGCTATTTCCTATAGCTATTTTCTTGCTGGTGTTCGTTCTTTAACCAAATGTGTATGGATGCATCAGTCAAAGTCCACCTCAATTTTGTTGCCTTTGTTCCCACAACAATGAATTGGGAGATTAATAGCTGTCTATGGCCATATGGTGCTGTTTTCTCCTTCCCGCTATGCCCAATAATTCTTGTGAACAAATGTGACCATATTCTCTTCAGGATGCATACTGAAAATAGCTGTGTTTGCAGCTTGCAAATGTTACTGGCCTAGGAGGAAACTCATTTGGTTCTTGAAACCTGGAGAGAATGCTAGTTTTCCTAGGAGGAATAACCTTACAGCTCTGTACCTTCCAGCAGTATCTCCAATGTGCATTTTGTCAGCATAAAGAATGTGTGCTCTGGCCTGTAGCTGACTGGAGAAGCTGAGCAAGGAGATGTGGAGATGGATGAGAGCTTATTGTCTGTATTTCTAACTCTGCATTCCTTTTAAAAACAGCTTGTTACTGAGGCTTTCTCATACTGAAAAGACAGTAATTTTTTTAAACTGCCATTTGACAGCTTAGCTTCAACAGTGAGATTAAATTTGCATTTTAGTCAAAACATTGATGGCCTTTCCCAGTGTTTCAGGACCTGCTGCTTATTTCGTCCTCCTAAACTGTGCATCAGATAGACTGATCTGTTCTGGAGAAAGCTCTAGGTAGTAGAAATAAGGGAGGAGCTAATACTGTCTCATAATTCCTTAACATTTTCTAGTTAAGACCCTGGCTGCTGGTGTCAGAGAAAGACCCTGTCTGCTTCAGAGTGCTCCAGTAGGCACTACCTCACCTGCCTGAGCTGGGCTTCCCTGAGAGTCAGGCTCGCTCCCCGGGCACAGCGGAAGCCGGGGGCTCCCTGGGGAGTTGGGTGGTGAGTTCCCTCTCTCCTTAGAAGTTAATAGCAAGGCTCTGTCTCAGACTCGCTCTGTAGCAAAATGTAAGATTCAAAGCCTAGGTAGACAGGCAGGTGGTTTATTTTGAAAGCCTCTTCCTTTTTCCTGCTTTTGAAGATTGCTGCTGCTTCACACAAAACCTTCCTTAGGAAGGGATACCAGGCCTGAATGCCTGCTGAGGCTCAGGTAGAGGGGCTACAGAGGCAGAGCTGCAGTGTGAGGGGCAGTCTGTGTTAAAAGGGGTGGGAGGAGGTCTGTCGCTTTGGGTCGCGTGGTTGGATTGTGAAACTCCACAAGGAGGCAGACAGCCATGGTGCACTTCGTGGGGGTTCTTCCAAATTGGAAAAAGGGGCTGAGTGTGGTGTTAATCGCATTGCCGTGTGATATACTGATGACCTCTCCTAAAATAAAAATTAAATTAAATTAAATTAAATTAAACATGAGGGGCAGTAGAGAAGACTGTTTGATCCATTTGGTTTGGATTCCGTTTTGTTACACTTTTTGAGCAGAGGGAGGAAGGCTCTCCAGCAAGGGTGAAGACTGCACGGCCTGAGAACTGACTAAGCATCTTCAAGAGAAGAGGCAGTTTTAAAGCATGTGTGGTTGGAGATGGGCTTGGAGGCAGGTTGTTGCAGGCGGGTGGCTTGGGCAAAGAGTTGCTGAGGTAGTGGGGAGCAGTGAGCAGATGAAGCCTCCAAGGGACTGAGACTTGGGGGAATGGAGAATAGGGCTCAGAAACCCTGAGTAGCCAAAGGCACAGAAACAAAGACAGGAAGCATGGCACAGCTTGCAAGGACACAATGGACAGGGAGAAAGCTGTGTAGAGACTTAATTTCTGTTCTGATATGTTTTTTAATATCACTATGCTTTTTAATATTTAAAAAATCTAGGCTTTTGTATTCCAATAAAATCTGTGATTGATCTGTGTTTATTTGTTTGAGGTTTTTCTGTTTTGTTTTGAGTTGGAAAGTCTCCTTGTTGTTTAAAGAGCTCTCTGTAGGAGAAGATGATAGGCATATCCATCTCAAAACTCGGGCTCATACTGGGTCCTGTCATAAATGCCCTGGTATGAGGCCTGATGATTTACATAAAAAAAAAAAAAAAAAAAAAAAGGAAAAAAAAAAAGTAGACTTATTAGTGAAAAGCCCAGAATGAGGGGCAAATAATAAAATAATATGCGAAAATATAATAAAGTAATGAGAGCAACAATTAGAAGTTCCCAAAATTAAACAAAGATGTGATTCTGTAGACGAAATTGAGATGGAAGACTGCTCCCTGGGTGGTAAGTATTTTTAATATAAATAGCATAATTATCCATGTAAATGTTGATTACGTTCATGGAGAGTTAAACTTGCAATTTAATAAACAAATACAATGTAATAAGACTATATTGTTCTAAGTACAGATCAATCATCAGCGAGACAGCTGTCAGTAATAAATTGCTTCTTGTGGCTTTCAGAGGAGAGGAAGAGAGAGGGGACAAAAGGGAGTCACAGCATCATGTGCAAGAGATAGATGAAGAAAGGAAACATTATTTCTAATTTAGAATACCTGGTTTCAGAAAGTACATACTCAATAAACTGAACCTTGGAAGGGGCTATATGGGGGAGGAGTAGTAGAAAATTACTTTGTTAGAAAAACACTTTAAAATATAAAGTAACACATGATAGAATTGAACCAAGTTAGAATGTTTATGATAATGTACTTAATGGTTGGAACCTGCTTTAACTGTTAAGAGGATTTGGCTGTATTCTGTCAATACCATAGCAATATTTTGAGGGTTTTTTTTTAATCTAGTTAAGTGTGCTAAAACACTGCGTATGCTTGAGGCTTAATGTTACCCTCACTGGAGAAGGAGGGAGCTGGAAGTTTTCAGGGTAGAACTAGGTCCTTGCTTAATTAAATATTTTGAAATTGTCTGCTTATTTCAAATCAGCACTTCTTTCTGTGTGCTGTCAGATCTTTTTCTTCTTACTGACCCTACCAAACATTCATCTTAACGCAGAAAAAGTAACAACTGTCTTTTGAATGATGAATCACTTTTAAAATACACTTTCTTCAAAAGAGAACTTAATTACTTCTTTTTAAAGTAGAAGCTCTCTACTTATCTATAATCTTTTGAGTGTTTTATTTACCTAAACAAACCCTCTTCAATCCCTTCAAAATCTATGCATCATGTTATGATTTGCATCTCAAACCAAGTGAGGTTAAGATCCTTATCTTATTGTGCTGCTGAACATACTAAAACTTTGACTTTTATTTTCAGTTCTAAAAACATTTTGAGTTCTTTAAAATCACTTCTGTTTTGATACAGCAAAATGTTAATGAAGTGCGTAGAGTTTTTTTTTTAATCTATTTGAAAATATATTTCCTGTTTTATCTTGGTAAGACAAAGATAACTTATCTTATGCAAGGTGCATAGCATGAATAGGGATTAAATTACTGCAGTGTTTTTTTTTTTCTCCTTTCTTTAGTGGTGAGATACAATTTCACCACAGAGAGCAAGAAGGAGAAAGAAGATAGACATGCATTTTACTAGGGAAGTTGTTTCAAATTGCTACATGTCTATTCTTATAGATACAACTGAAGAATATCCCGGACCTAGGCATTAGACACTGGAAGTTTCTATGATTCTGTGAAGGTGTCATGGGATATTTACTTAGCTCAGCACAGCTAGCTTATTTAACAAAGCTCAGTTAATTAACCCTAGTTAGTCGTACTGACACAGCTTTACTACTACTGCTACCTGATCCAGCTGAGATGCTTTTACACAGTGCTGTGGTCAAGAGCACTGCTTGCACACCTGATTTCTTGCTTATTCTACTGAGGTTTTCTTCCTTGATGTGCTATGCAAACTGCTGCGCTGACTTCTTGTGTTGTTCAGGAAAAATACAGTCTTGTTGCTTCATGCATTCAGTTCCATTTAGAAATAACTTGTGCAGGATGCAGAAAATCTTGCCCTTTTAATCTAGGGCTGACTTCCCTCCTTCACAAACCCAAAAGAAAGAGGAAATATTATTTACCGATTTAAATGCCATTTAGTGCTTTATGAAAGGGAGAGTATATTGTCCCTCATGGGAAGAGGGAGGTCTCAAGACCTGCAGAAGAACGTAGGTCAGTCTATGCAAGCCTCCCTCCTGTACTCTGTCCCCTTCCCCCAACACTGAGCAAGATCATGGCTGCATTCAGTGGGCCAGCCAGAGAATTAGAAGCTGAGTGTAAATTTCTACTTGGGATTTTGCAGGTTGCTTAGGGTTCTCCGGACAGAGAGCTTTACCTTCTTTCTCTGTAGACTGGTGTGGTGGCTGGCGTTAGGGATGGTGACTTTTCTGACTGTAGCTATCATGGATCTGGCTGACTCAGAAGAGAAAAATGGAGAAAAAGTTCTTTCATCTTTCTATTTCCAGATTGTCATTTCCTTGCCGCTGTGCTGAAGCAGCGTATCACTGGAACTCCAGCAGAGGCTTGACTAAACTTATAAAACTACCAAGAAACCACAACCTGTCAATTATTTCAAAATGCTGGATGGTTGCATTTCTAGGCATCACATCTTGGGATATTGCTCTCACTCGAGAAACATGCTAATTAAAGCTACTTTTATTCAACAGCATATACTTGAGGTTTAAATCTGCCAGGTGTCTGTCCTCTAGAAGTAGGATATTTTAGTGGACTCAACTGGGAGCCAACAACTCTTAATTTGTATTCCCACCTCTACCTGGTTTAATAGTGCTTTGTCGTTATGCAATGCTTTATTTTGGTGATGCCTTTCATTTTTCTCTCTCTGTTCCTCCCCTGCACCTAGGCTGTTAATGAATCTTGCCAGCAGTAGATAATAGGAGCATATTAGTGCTCTATTGAAGTTCTACCATTGATTCTGATTTACAGCTTTGTTGGTGCTACCATGTACTGCTAAAAACTGCCTCTAATTCTTCATTGTATATTTTGTTTCATGGGATTGTATCTCATTTGCTTAGTGGTCTGTTCCTAATGCTAGTACTTTTTGGCATTTGCTGGACAAAGTTAGGTAGCTTCTTTTTAGTCAATTTTTGATTAAAATACAACTTGGGTTTTGATTAAAATACAAGTTATATTTTACCAAAGAGCCCTTTGTGAAAGGCACATATAAAGGAACTCATCAGATATTTTTGCAAGGAGTCACTAGGAGAAAAAATAGTTAATTGAAGGAAATCTATCTTGCAGTACACAGAACCAAGAATGCTAACTATTTTTGACAATCTAATTACGGGTCCAGGAGGCATAGATGTTCTGTCAGTGTTTTGAATTGTCATGTGACTTTTCAGGGGAACCCAAGAAAGCTGAGTGCTGAATAATCTTAAGTTATAACCAACTGCAGAAATTTCCTGTGCGGTAAATTGTGCATGTTCCTTCAGGAGGATGCAAGGTAATTTGGGATAGCCTAGTTGTTGGTGAAAGAAGGATAAACTTCCTGCCACCTACATTAGAGGTGAGGATGCACATGCTGTCTGAGGTGTTACTGTGCTCTAAACACCTAATTTCTTCCCACAGTAACCTGATCATGGTGGTATAATGTGTGCAGATCTACCTTTTGGACATGTAGTGTGTCTTTAAAACTATAACTGTGACTTTTGACAGGCATGTTAGAGAGGAAAGCTTCAAAAGTCTCCTCTTTGGTTGCCACATCTTGAGAAAGTAGTCATTGGAATACATTTATTGAAGAAGATTGAAGCAAATCTCATCTCTAGAAAACATGAAGCAATATTGTTGCATATAGATGTTCTGGTAAGCGGTCCCAGGAAAAGGTAATAACATGACATGTAAAGTATAGCTATTTAAAACTTATAAAATGAATGTCTTCCTGTATTGAACAAGCTGTAGACCCTTGTTGGATGATTCCAGCAGCAGGATCGCAACTTCTAGAGGATGTCTCATGTTGGCTTAAAAATATTAGAGAAACATTACATCCCTAAACCAGATGTCTTGCTAATTAATTACCTTCGTTTTCAAAAGTAAGCACCTTAATTATAACATTAACTTGTTGCCTTCCATTTTTAGTTATTGGAAGGCATGCTTTTCGTCTGGTAGATCAAAGAACTGTTTACTGCCAAAATTATTTTGCTCAGGTAGGCAATGTGATCAAATCTCCAGTTTTCATCCATCTTTTTGGCTAAACTACATAGATTAAGCTTATAGTCTGAGTATTGTTTTACCAATTCAGTGTAGAGTAGAATGACACATTTCCTTCCTATTTTGAATCCCAAGGTATAGGTCAGTTTATTGTTTCATTACAGGAGACTTCTATTTCACTTTATTCTTTCTGTCTGAGTTTTCTGATGCAAGCTTCAGTGAATCATAGAATTGACTGAATTCCAGAGGTTGGAAGGGACCTCTGGAGATCATCTTGTCCAACCCTCAAATGGGTGGTGCATACGGGGATTGAACTTGCGACCTTGGCATTATAAGCACCATGTTCAAACCAACTGAGCTAAACCTAACCCCAAGACAAAATCAGAATGAGATGCTGCAACTGTTGTGAAAATTCAGTAAGTCTAATATTAAAATTCTCTTATTCATTTTTTTCGTCTCTCCAAAGACATTGAGATGTACCCCAGTGAGTCTGAAAGAAGTAAATGCCAATACCATGGAAACTAATAGGTGAAGGACAATCATGGTCTCACACAGAAGTTTGTTACCTGACTTTGTTACCATAATCAAATGTAAAAGCTTCATTGGTTTAGTATTCAGGAATTACATTTCTTTTTTTTTCTTTTTTCTTTTTTTTTTTTTTGTACAAAGAACTTTCCCGAGTGTAACAATATACCTCGGAATAGTCTTAGCTCTTGAACAGTCCCCTTTCCACAAGTCTGGAAAAGGCAAAAGGGGGTTGCCATTTGAATATTCAAGAGGCTTGCCAAAAAACATCTGACTAGAAGATAGGAGATAACCATTTTCTGAGCCAAATGGCTTGATGGTCTTGTCTTCACAGAACTGAAGCTAGCCTTGCAGTAAGCAAATGAATTTCATATTGTTCTCAATTAACATTAATTTCATTTGTGCCAGGACTGAATGCATTTTTGCATACTAAGTGCTTAGCAGACAACTGCAAATGACCTTATTTTATCACTTGCATGGCCTGAACACCCAGCGTCCACCTTTAAGCAGCTGAATTAGAACCCTGGAATGAAGAGCTATGGCTCCCTGCATTGTCAGTGAAGAAGGCTATACTCCTGGGGTGTGCCAAATCACCCTTCATGTACTTCACTCATCACATAGGATCATAGATTTGTGGCTCAGCCTAACATTAATTTGAATGTGCTCGTTATCTACATGCATTTGATCTTAGTATGCCCAACCCTGAGTTTGCTTCTCATTTTTTTTTCTCCTGTTCCCATAAAAATAGAGATTTATCTTAATCATACTGTAAGCCAGCGCAAGAAACTACTCAAATCACAAACTGGATGTCACTTTATCTCTATAATTCATGAGGTGATGCTGTACCTATAAATCACAAAACTCTAACAGCTGCAACTACAGCTAGATAAAACGCTGACAAGGGCAGCTGAGAAGCAATGAAAGACAGATGATACTCTGACTTTTTGTCAACTGGCTTCACTCTCCTAGAGAATATCTGGAGTCAAGCTGTCAGTCTACTTAACTTCAGAATGAACAAGCAGAAGGAGGTGATAAAACAGTGCAAGTCCTATGATCTCCCCTTTCATGGGAAAGTTTGGAGACTCACATAATTTGCAAGGTGCTCTTTGCCTTTTCTGTTTTTTTTTTATCCTGAATTATGCCAGTTTATAGCCTAAAACCATAGTCTCAGTGGAACAAAAAATCTGTTTAAAATACAATGCCTCTACACTATTTCATGAAATAGACTGGTATAGACAATGCAAACTAATTAATGTAAATTCAGGAAAGATCTTGAATCAAATATGGATGTGTTTCTGTCTTAGTAATGCTTTAAACTAAAATCTCACGTGAAAATAAGTGAAGAGTGGGTAATCTCTGAAAATTATCAAACTATAACTTATCTCCCTCTGATGGAGCTTCCACAGATGTGGAAGAAATAAGTTTCATTTCTTTTTCTTTGGATAAAACTACTAAATTCTAACTGCAAAATAATTAAATACAACAGTGAAATAAGATACAATAAGAAATAAGAGCTATTTTTCCACTATGGATTTTGATTTGCTCTCATACTTCATTTATGATTGATTTTCATCCCTCAATTATAGTTGCATGCTCTTTACTCTTTACATAATATGCCATTGAGTTGGTGAATAAAATCATTACAACAGTATTTTCTCTAACATCAGCCTCACCCAATATCAAAAGCTTTAGTTGAAGGTACACATACCAATATACAAGAATTCACTGATCATGGATGTATCTTCTAGTTTTATTTATTTACTGATAATGAGGAGGCAGACAGGATTCAGTAATGAGGATCCTGTTCACAGATCTTGATTTATCTTCCAACATACTTTCTGTGCCACTTAAGCTCACTATGTTAGAAGCGCTTCGGTGCCTAGCTTTATTAAAACACTCCTCGACACCTTTTTCTTTTGCCTGAGGGATATATTGCTTGTTTGCATTATGACAAACATTTTCAGATAAACTTAAGTCTATCTGAATCGACTGAATTCACTATGAACAGTGGGAAAAGACAACAGGAGGCACATCCTGTATCCCTAACTGCAGAGGTCTCAGTTTTGTGTCAGTGTTTTAACAGGATGTGTGGAGTATATACATATATGTATAGGTTTAATGGGAGGGATGGAAAAGTAAACAAAGGGAGGGAGCATTATGCCAGTCTCTGAGGTAAAATACCAGGCTCTACTGTTTCCTGGTTACTAAGGACTTCGTAGAAATAGAGGTTTACTGTGGTGGAAGTTTTGGTTCCTTTTTCAGCTTTTAAGGGTTTCCAGTCAAATGTACTTGAGTTTGGAAAAACTGATAGCTTTGAGTGTTTCAGAAACTTTGGGAAGCTTCAAAATTTAGCTTTGAAGATAAACTCGGCATGAGTTTCCTAATTCACACCAAAACTCTAAGGTCTTGTCCCTTGTATTGTGTTTTAGCAGGATCAGAGTAGGAATGGGAAGTTCCTTTTAAAGAAAATAGGTTGTCTGCTTGTTTTGTGGTGTTCTACTGAAAATTTAATCCAGATTCATATCCAGAGGTGAAGGGGGTAGAGAGAAGCTTTGAGCTTAAAAATAAAATGCTCAGAAACAGGTTGCCCAGTGTAGCGGAATGTTTTGACTTTTTATATTGGAGTTTTCAACAGAGCCCCATGCAAAGTAAAAGTAAGATGTAGACTCTATTCCAGCATCTAGAATATTTGCTTCAGAAGGGGCAGCCTCAGCTCAGAGCTGGCTGTGTGCCCTGGCCCCTGCCTCCTGGAAGGGTGTTGCACGTATGCTGTGGTGAGGACGCCTTGATCTCTGTTCAGCGTTGGTTGCTGTTATCTCTGCAGTGCTCTACAGCATGCAGTGAAGATAGAGCTGAGTAACATGGAGACTAGTTCAGTGCTGATCTTTGAAAATCTGACCAAACGTAATTATAAGCAAAGAAACAGTAATATTTATAATGTTGATAGTAGTACATACTATGTGAAGACTTCTTAAGGGTAATGCAACAGAGAACCATTTTTTGGGGGGAAAACTGTTCAGTACACAAGCTAATAGAGAATTCTAGTGGGTTTTTCATTTTGTGTGTGTATATGTGGCTTTTTTGCATATGTACAAAGTGGATAAAAAATCTTGTATCTTAGTGCATCTCCTGCTAGAGAAGACTACGTTCAGAATACCTATAATGACCTTGGCAGTCTGTTTAATGAATAAATGGAGTATTCAGTTATATCTAATAATGAAAATGAGGCATGCTTAATTGACTCAGCACCCAACTAATCAGCGGTTAATTGCTAAGTTGTTTCATCTTAAAGGGTCAGAGAACACATGTGGAGAAGGAACAATCTGGGCTTTATAACTTAAGCATAGAGCCAATATAAATGGCAAACAGTAATTAATGTGGCCCTGAGGTTTCATCTGGTAGCGTGGCCTTGACCCATGCTCTCCTCAGCCATCTGCAAAATGATAGTAGTGATAGAATGAAATTTTGTTCATTGGCACCCTGTAGGTAACTGCACTGGAGGAATGGTTACACTACTAGCAAAACAGCTTTCTGGTGGTGGCAGACCAGCATCTTAGATTGGGCTTATGTAATGAAATAGTGCAGCTTTTAGTCTCTGCTTTGAATGTCCCAGAACAGCCTGCTAGGATTTTATCCAAAGCACATATTGAGTTAATGCTTGACTTGACACCTGCAGATGTCTCTACCCTGATTCTGCTTGGCTGCAGACAGTGAATTAGAACTAAATGAGATAATTTCTTCCAAAACCTTTCTCTCTCAGCAGGAATTTTTCTATTGCTCACAGGAACGACTTAGTATTCAGAGCCAAAGCGGTGATGTTTGAGGAAGAGGCCATCAATTTAGCGCTCTGCACAAAGTATAATCAATGGAAACCTTTTCTGCACTACTCCTGTTTAGGTATGCCTGGCTGCCAAAAGACTTAATACTTGTTCCAGTTTGAACTGCATACTTTTTTTTTTAATAGCAATTTTTGTTTAGACTCTTAAAATTTGAAATGATTTTTTACCAGATATCTTGACAGGCAAGTAATAGCTCTGGAGTATCCACCTTTTACAAGAGGGTTAATTGTGCTACATGAAAAATCAGCCATGTCCTGAATCAAAAGGAATGGCTGCAACATTTGAACACTGGTTTTACAGCCTTTGAGATGCTTTCTGGTCCCAAGTTTTAGCAGCAGATGACCTTATGCAGGGAGCACAAGATTCTCAATATATCTCTCTACTAGAAAACAACACTGGGAACTTGCAGATCTTGCACTGAAATGGGGGAGATGAGGTCTCTGCCTTTGTGCTTGGTTGGTGACTCTCTGCAGCGGCACCTCTGTCACATAATTCCCTGCAGAGCTCTCATCTGGACATCCCACAGATGATCTTGTTAAGTAAGGGAGTAAGAGCTAAAATGTGGAGAAGGTCCATCTTCAACTTTTTTCTCCTTTTGTCTCTGTTCCCTTGCTTGTTGATGGTATCATTATTTGTTTTATGTCTATGACATTTTTTTAGTGGAAAAACATTTTATTTTATTATATATTGTGCTAGAATACTCCCATCAGCGTTTGGCTTATTTCAATGTAAAACTTCAGAAACTTAATACCTTGTAAGGTGGAACTTTACTGACCTATTGTGAGTATATTCTGTAGATACTGCTCAGTATCCAAAATCTTGATCTGATATCAGCAAACTTTGCTTAAATTTGTTTTTAAACCTGATGTTTGCACCACATCTGATATTTCCAAAGACTGATACATCAGCTGAGGGGTCAGCATATCAATTCTGAATTTTTACGAACCCTAGGAACTGTGAAGTTTGCTTATTGAGCAGAAGGGGAGCCCTGCCAAGCCCCCACAATAAAATGTCATGTAGCCTTTTAAATGATAGATTTTACTTGGCAGTGTTGGATTTCAATGCGGTCAAGAATGTACTGTAAAGATACTGATAAAACAACCTGTCCTCTAAGATGAATATTTGCTATAGTGACGCCTGAGGAGACTTCAACCTTTTTGGTCAGATCGGTACTGCAAAATGTGCATAGACACTAACTGAGCTGTTAGTAGAGTTTGCAAAGAATACTAATGGGATTGTTATAACAGTGATGATTTAAAAATATAAGTGAGATAAATTTCATGTGCAGCAATAGTGTTCTTAGACCTACTTATAACCAGTTCTGCCTTGTAATATTTCTAGAGAAAGACATTTAAATAACAAATAGTTGCAGTCCAGACTAGAGATTTTCTGTAAAAAGTCCATATATGTGAAACTAGATTTGGCAGCCTTTGTACAGAATCCAGAGTGGCCTATGCCGTGTTTCTGCCTCTATCCCTCCCCCCACACACACTTTCTAGCCATGCTTTGTAACTGAGTTCGCTC
Source organism: Rhea americana (assembly GCF_003343005.1). Classification (NCBI taxonomy): domain Eukaryota; kingdom Metazoa; phylum Chordata; class Aves; order Rheiformes; family Rheidae; genus Rhea; species Rhea americana. Next base: position 1,340,694 of record NW_028186990.1, on the reverse strand, counting down.
ACCTGTGTGAGAAGTAAAAGTGCAGGGGTAAGCATCTGAGAAAGGTGTCCGGGTGTTGCAGGATAGGAGCCAGTTTCTCATAAGTAAGTGGAGAGAATGCGATGAGGACATTATATCACCCTGCCAAGCCTGCCAGCATCTTCCCCTGATGCATCTGGCAGAGGAATATCAGAGAATGGGTTTGTATTTGAGGTGAAAAACTTCATGCTTGTTTGCTATGCTATTTTCTGCCAATGAAACCTCAGAGCTCGACAACTCATTCACTACATGGCATTGCACTGGGCGTTTCTCTGTGGAGAGAGGCACAGAGGAAAAACACTGAACGATGTGTTTTTCTTAGATCCCGTAGTGGACACTGAGTATTTGTGCAGCCCGCCTGAGAAAGATGAGTTGTGGTTCTGGTGCTAGCTGTCCTCACTGTTGATATTAAGTGTGTTTCACCAGTCCGACTTATATCCCTCCAGTGGATATTAAAGTTGGTACCTATTACGAAATGGATTATGAAGGAGGCCTACTTAACCTGCACATTCCCTTTTTGTTTGTTTGTCACAGTGGACAAAATTTGGAGACAATGTAAATTTGGCATGGATATTTGATGGATGTGATTTACAGCTGATAAGAATAGGAATATTAATAAGACTGCTCTTGGAAAGAGGCTGAAAAGAACACGAGGCCTACCCCTCCGCTGTCCTCCTGTCTGGAGGAACAGGCTAGATGCAACTTGCCTATGTGCACCCAGAAGCATCACACGGCAGAAGTATGTTGGCCCAGGTGGACACAGGTGCTGAGCTAGCCTTGGAAATGCTGGGGAAGGTGCTGAGACTTAGCTGACACCATGCTTTGGTTTCCTTATCTCCCTGTGTGGCTTTAATTGAAGCTCTGTGCTGGAGGAGAGGGAAGGAGCAGGGACGAGGGGACTGTGCCTGCTACTGGGGACAGGAGGACAGAAATCGAAATCTTCTGGCTGCCTTCAGCATGCTGCAGCCCTGTGCAGCTGTGGCTGTTTTGGGATCAGAGGGCTGCTCACTCACATATAGGCTGACAGGTGATAAGGGTTATTCTTGTGTCTAGGAGGACTTTCCCTCTTTGCAGGTGGCTGTGGGTAGGTGAGAGGAAAGTCAAATACGCAGCAGCTGCAGAATAGGAAGGAGGAGGGAGTTTCTGTTTGTATTAATATTCCTCAGATGAGTACCTACTCGTGAATCTGCTTAGCTCAGTAGCCATGGAGGTCTGTTTAAGGACTGAATTACAACCCTGGGTGTCCTGTATCAGATTTGAGGTAAGATATTCTGTCTCATTGTAGCTTATGCTTGGCTCCCTACTTTTGATCTACTTTCTAAGTTTATTTTGAATGGCTAAATAAGCCAAAGTCTTAGTCTTCTGGTGCAAAATGAACTATCTGAGATCTTTGGAGGCAGTACGATATCCAAATGTGAACAACTCTCCTCTAGATGAGAGGTGAAATGTTTCTTAGAAACCTCTTCTAGAGTTAGAACCATTGATTTACACATGCACACACGTCTATGTATTACATGAATAATAGTAGCTGTGTAACATGGCTATTGGACTCTTGTCCTCATAAAGCTATTTGTTTAATAAAGGGATGTTTCCTACATGTGTCTGAGCCTTTCTGAAATAATTCAGAACATCAATGACTGTGTAATGTTAAAAGTAAGGTCCTACCAATGCCTACTATCAGTGTAATCTGTCCTTCTGATTACCTGATGTATTTCTCAGATATGTCTTTCCTTGGGCTGCACTAGCTGGTCACAACAATCTATGGATTTCTGCTTTCAGCTGATGAGGTCTTAAATTGTAGCTGAAGACTCACTGTTAATCTGTAAATATAGTTACTCTGTGTGGTGCATAAGGGATAATTAGTAGACAGTGTGTGTGTGAAATAAAGCTCTCTTATCCTTAATTTCTCATAAATTTGTTGTCTCAGGATAACTTTTCAGCATAACATAAAAGGATTTGGCCATACCCTACCTCCTGTTAGTCTAGAGGTACTCATTATGGAAGAGATGCCCACTTCCATTGTCTTTTACTCTGTTCCTTAAATGCTCTACTTGTACTTCTGTTATTTATTCCAGTTGTCAAGAAAGTGTACAGCATAATCCTAACTTTCTGTTTCCTAGCAACTCTGCATACTTCTGTCCTTAAATAGAGGTTTCTTTTACTTCTAATGAACTTAATTCTAAGCCCTGACCAATGAAAAGCAAACACAGTGGAAAGAATAAATGTCAGCTGTACTTCAGAGATAAAGTAAAAAGTTCACATCATAATTGCCTACTTGTTTTAGTATTGCACTTCATTTTGATAAGATAAGCATTTCTTAAATGTTCTTACATTTGAAAATTTCTCGATTGACTATCGTGCAACATAAAACTGAACTATTCTTTGTATGGAATAAGTGTGTATATTTGATATTGATAGCTATTTAAAGGTTGATTGGGATACTTTTTGTTGTCAAGATTTTTGTGTGTGTGTGTCACTGAATAACATTCTCCTATTCTGTAGGAACTTCTTTATTCTCATGAATATTGGATTCCTTTGCATACCCTAAAAACATTGTGAGACTTCTTAATTGTAGATCATTAATCCCTATTTATAGCTTATGAAGGTGCTCCTGGTAATGAGCATACAGACATCTAAAGGACTTGAGAAAGCAGCTGGTTTGGTTTACAGAGGCTTTTGAACTTAGTGAGAATGAGGAGTGGGGATAGAAGTATACTTTCCCAAGGCAGGCTGTCCAGAAATGGCTGATTTAACAAAGGGTTTATTTTCATTTCTGTATACGGGAGTGAATCTGAACTTTGGACCTGGGGTGGTCACACTGCAGAGGTGTCAGACAGCTTCCAGGATGGAGCCTCAACTGGTTCTGTCAGAGACAAGTATGAGCACAGTTCTGGAACCACTTCAGGGATGGCTCTGAAGAGATGTCTGACTTGCGCCACCCTCAGGTCCTGCTGCTCTACACCCGCCTCTGGCAATTCATATCCATCCAGCTTTGCATCCCTACATGCTTCTGTGCCATACCTGAGCAGATATGAGTTGCAGACCTTCAGTGTGGTGGAAAAAAAGGGGGAGAACCCACCTCCATTGGTGAGCTGCAGCGCATGCCTCATACTATTTTGGATATTTAACCCAAATTCCTTTCTTCTCTGTCCATTTCCCCAACACAAAAGTGGTTATTAGCTCAGGACACTGTAAGGAGTCCAAAGGAGACCCCAAGATCCACGTTAGGTAATGCGAATGTGTCCACTTTAAACCATTTGGCTTCAGGACTAGAGATCATTGCTTGGAGAGTTATCACTTGGCAGCTTCTGGTGTTGGCACATTACCAGTGTCCGACTTAGGTCGGATACTGGGTGTGGGTAGTTTTTGTTTGCTTTTGTTTGAGTGTGTCTCTTCTCCCCACTCCACCCCAGGCTAGCCTGTCTTATTTTGAACCTGAGCTGCTCTGCTATGCTGGTAAGAAATCTGTCTGTTGGGATGCAGAGTGGTGAGACTAGCCAGAACTTCAAAGGAACTGTATCCGGCTCCGTTGCACTTAGGCAAGGCAAGAAATGAGTCTTCAGCAATCCCTTTATTATGATATTTTCTTAATCTCTGCATAAAATACTAAGAGTAGAAGTATTTCTCCCCCATTCTCTCTCACTACTTTTTCATTCGTGTGTTGTGAAAATGGAAATTGATGGGAAAAACTTTGAAATTAAATGTCCTTTTAGTCATGTTACAGGCAGAGTGTGGACCACAACTTATGGAAATTTTAAGGCATTTAGATATTTAAGAAGAGCTAAACATCTGTTTGATAGCTGAGACTTTCCAAGTGCCTAATGAGATGGAATAGAAACATTGTGAAAGCTAACTTGGGAATCATGTTTTCATTTGCTGATAGTTTTTCTACATTTAAACTTCAGTGCTTCTTTGCATTAGAATTTAACATAGATCTTTCTGGTGTCTCAACAAATTCTATCCTTTCCTTTCAAAAGGCTGAAGATACATGTTTGCTTTCTTATCTCCAAGATGGCCAGATAGTTTTTGTTACCCGTTGGAAAATGGGTATTCTGGATGAGCAAAACCTTAGTGAATAGAAACCGTGTTGAAAATATTGTGATTAACTCTAAAACACAGGAATTTCTATGATGGATTAGAATAATAGCATATTTAACTTGACATCCTGTCTCCAAAAGGGAATAACACTTAAAGATACTAAGAAACGGAAAGGTTTCTTTCTGGATTTCAACACTATGTCTTTGGACAAGTCTTCCAAAACTTTCCCAAAACTCTTAGTGCAACTAATTTAGTTTTTCTCCTGTCGCTTTAAATACAACACTATTTCAGCTCCCTCGTGTATATGTTAGGATAATTTTTAATTTTTTAATTATTTCTCCCTAGTATCCCTGCCTCATGCGGAGTTGCAAGATGCATAGCATTAAAAGCTAACTGACATTAGTTTAAGATTAGCATTCTGTATTTTGCAGTGGTCCTGTGCATTACCCACTTAGTGTCATCCAAATTCTGATCTGACTACAAAGCATTTGCTATAAAAATGTTTTTTTTTTCTGTCATAATTTTTTTGCTGTGGTATCTTTAGAAGCTTTTTTCAGTGTTAACACATGTATTTTCATGGTGTTTTGTGAAGGGAAAGGAGTGTGTCCCCATTTTACTTAAGGGGAATGGAGAGGTAGAAAAGTCAGGGTCAAAAATAACCACCCGTTTTGAATGTCTAAATGGTGACATGAAAATCCTGCTCTTTGTGTCTGCAGCACAGTGCTATATAAGTCTAAAGCCCACTTTGTAAGTTCAAAGCTTGGCTCCCTTTGGCTGCGGCTGCTGCAGAGCTCCTATGTGAAAGGCTCCCTTCGTTATTTGACTTCCTTCATCCCCAGGCAGCCCCATCTTGTGTGTTGGCACATCCATCAAAAACAACAACTTATCAGAAACTCTGGTGATCCTAGTATCAAGTAATCTCCTGTGTGAATGAATAAAGCTAACTGTTAGCAACCAAAGGCTTTCACGGAGTGAGAAGATTCTCTGTTAATTAGGGAGGATATGCACCTTGCCAGTGGGATTCATCAGTATGTGCAAGTTATGGAAGAATGGTACAATTTAGGAACTATGGTCTGCAGTTCATGTGCTAGGGCCAAGCACAGGATTGTTATGGCACAGCTACCTTCCTGATGGTAACATCTGCACCACTTGCGGTTAACATGTAAAATGTTGAACAACCCATGTAAAATGAAGAAAGACTGTATCAGCCTTACACATAGGCATTTGAGACAGATGAATCAGTAGTTTGCTGTAATTATGTAAGAAATTTGTGATATGACAGACAAAATAGGACTCCTTAGCTCAAGAATAATACCTTAATTATGCAATGACTCTTCATTTCTGGTAGCCATGGATGATCTTTTCCTCTGAGCCTTGCTCTTACTCTTCTCCTGCTTTTTCATCTTGCCTAATCTCAGGCTCTTCACCATGTGCCCTGGCTCCCAGTGTGCTCTGCACTTTTTCCTTCTTGCTCCAAATCACACTACACTCAACCTTATACAGATGGTGAAATACTTTGCCTTTAACTCTTTATCACAACACTGTGTTTCCAGGGCTTTATTTTCCTTGGGCATGTTTCTGATGTACAGCAGAGCACTGACTTGTGAAAGTGATGGGATTTTTTGTCTTTTGCTTTGTCGCAAATTTATAGGCAGATCGTGACTACAGAGGGACGTGCTTTTTCTGCAGTGACTTATGTGCTGCACTTACCAGTAGCAGAGCCAAGTCATGTACTTCTTGAAACTGTAAGTGCAGACTACAACTTCTGAACTTAAGGGGATTAAAATTTATCTCCCAGGTACCAAAGTCTTAATGCCTCTGAATATTTTAACGTCTTATTTTTTCTTTGACGTGTGCCAAGGAAAGTTTTAAAACATGACTGCTCATCAGAATGTATAACAAGGTAATATTGTAGGAAAATGAAGAGGGATAATATCTCTGAGACTGCTGTGCTTAACATGATGAAAGACAAGCTTTTAAAAACTCTTTAAATAGGTATCCTGCAGACATTTCTCCTGTTGCTTTCACTGTGCTGTGTGGAAAGCATTAGGTACTGATCCCACTTTTTTAACTTTATCAGGTTGGTGTAATTCATGGGTAAAGACACTGAAACTTCCCACAGTTTCTATAGCTTTTTTTTTTTTTTTTTTTTAAGTGGGAAGTTTATAGGATAAAATCAACTTTGCTGATATCTTGATTTGAGACTCGCTATTTGCATAGTCTATCACAGACATGAAAATAAAATAATCTCTCAGATTTTTTATGTGTTTCTAATCACTTGCTGTCTTGCGTGGCTTGCTACACTTTGCACCAGCCACAGTTAAGGTAGAGTGCTCTAATAAGAGCTATGAAAGCTCTTTCAGAAGCATTGAGGGATATGAAGGCAGGAAGCATTGAATCAAAAGCAAAATGTTCAGCCCAGATGATTTATCCCCCATCATCTCATCTCAATTAAAGTTACTGACCTAGAAGCAGACAGATGGACTGATGCTCTTCTGTTTCTTCAGTTACAGAACATTAGAAGTACTTTTGTTACTTCTGGGTTGTATTTGCTCAGCTTTGTAGCCAGAGCTTTCAAATTAGTGCTTATTTTGAGTGCTTCTGTTTTCACAACTGCTGAATCACCCTCCATGATCTTGGGGGTGCTATTTTTGCCAAAACCACTGATCTGTTCTCCATCCCCCCAAATCAAGCTGCAGCTTCGGATGCTCAGGATTTGTACAACCTCAAGGGTGATTTTTGTGTTAGAATCAAGCAGACTTAACTACAGGAATATGGGTTCATATGAGATGCTCCATGCAACTACATCCATCAGAGACTTATACTTCTGCTTGTGAACTATTAACAAAACAATTGCTGGCCCTATCTCTTTAGAGATATCTGTTCCTGGAATATTTTAGGGACAGATATTTGCTCACTTAAGCTGGCCTTGTATTTATGCAGTGCAAAAGCTTATAGTCGAAGATCAAACTAGACTTATTAGCTTTCAATTGTCTAGTGCCTGAAATCATGATTTCTGTGATTTTTCCATTTAAGCTACAGCTGGAAAACACAGTTCTTTGCTGGAATTAGTTGGAAGGAGTTGATGAAGAAGAGAGTAGACTTTGTTTTTGCATGACTTACCATGTAGAGCAGGTTCAATCCTATTACACTTGGCAGTGAGATCTATAACAGATTAGAAGACAAAAAAGGCATTTCCTTTGAGTTCTTAATTTATAGTTTCCTACAAAAGGATGCCACTAACCCTTTGAATCTCAGGGACTTAGAAATGGAAGCACTGCAGCACCCAGAGTTGATATTTATGCTTCAGAAACAGTTTTGAAAGAGTTCTGTGGTTTTCCTGTCTTTGGGTTTTTTTTGGATATGTTCTACTAAAGTAGCTGAATGCAAGTAGAATATCTTTTAACAAGGGAGCTGTAGTACTGAACACTCAGGTGAGCTCCTGACTGCTGAGCATCACTTTTGAGTCAGTCTGGTAGTGAAGTCCAGCACCGCCTTCCTGCGTTTCCAAATGGAGTTGGACTAGCTGTGATATGTGCTCGTATATGCACCAAAAGAGAGTGAAAACAAAGGGTTAAATGCTCAACTTCATCACAAAAAGTTCTTTAGACTATTTATCAATGCTATTGAGTTACTTTCTTTACAATCTAAAGCATTAGTATCAAGAGAGGGAAACCACTGAATGTTCTTCTTTCCTCCCTCACCAAAGGCTTATGCAAGGTGTAGGCTGATTTATGTGTAAACACTTCAGTAATCAAATGAAGTATATCCATAACGTTTCTGCCCCCTCCACCCATTGGCCCTCGTAATGTTTGGAATATGCTCTTTCCTCCTTTCATCCCTTTCTTTCATTCCATCTCTTTACCTATGCGTGTGTGTGTGCACAAATTTCTAATGGATAGTTCGGGGCCTAAAGTGAGATTTGCCAACATTGCCAATATGTGAAGTCCTTTCCTGGTAGCTGTCTAAAGTTTGGGCCAATCTGAGATTGTTTTTTTTTCTTCAGTGTTTCTGTAGCATGTCATGCCTGCTAGTACCATAAATGGGACTGCTTCCCTTTTTCTAACTGCATGTTCTACTAAAAGTAATAGAATGCATTTGTTTTAGCCTATAAAAATATATTTTAAAAATCCACTAAATTTTCAGCTTTACACTATTTTTTTGGTAATTCAATTCAGTTGGTCTAGTAAAACTGGTAGACATGTAAAGAAGGAGGGATATTAGAGGTTGTTGTAGAAATATATATTTTTTCTGTTTATTTGGTATTGGGGAAATACTTCACCTACTGAAAAATCTGTCTCTGGAGGTAGCACTTGCTGGATGTGTGGCTGAGCAGGAGATTTTTTTCCTTCTCCTAGGAATGGTAGGAAGGTGTCAGAGAAAGCAGAGGTTTTTAAGAATACTCGTATAAGTTGGATGTGAGAAAAGAATTAAGAAAGACAAAGGGTTTTATTCTTAATGGACTTATGGTAACAGGTAGTGCTTTTCAATAACAACAGTTGTTAATAAGGAGCTCCAAAGGGGGGGAAAAGAAATCACATGGTGGAAGGGAAGAATTTGTTGCAAAAGATATTTGATGTTAGCAAGGAAGCAAGAGTTTTGTACAAAAAAATCCTGTCCTGTTCTTTACTCAGTCTAATAACATTAATTGCCCTTTAGCAGGGCAGTTGTTTCCCTTTCTGTCACTGTATGCACTAAATTGAGCACAAGTTTTAAAGTTAATTGCTTAACTATTAAAAATGTAGCTTCAGCTGTGGTTTCCAGATGTTCCATTGAGTTTTTTTTCTTTGAGCTAAGAAATAAGGAATTGCTGTTCCTCAAATTCTGTGCTGAAAAACATGGTTCCTTCTCTTATATCTGAAACCAAATGTTTCCTGCCTCACTGATCAGTTCTGCCAGAATCTTTCTTCTGCAAGATAGAAATCAGAAGTGGTATTGGGTAGATTTCCACTGACAAAAGAGAGAGAATACTTAAAATTATTCAAAATTATCACAGCACTCAGGAAAGTTTGAGTAGCATTTCTATTTTGATATGTTCTTTTGTTTGTATACACATACATGTGTATCTGTGTGTGTATGTATATGTACCTCATGTCGTGCAGGTAGAAAGAAGAAAGTACCAGAGATGTAATAAAATTCTGGGGGGAATAAATCATAGTTAGTTAACTATTTTTTTTATTATGTTGCTGCTGACTCAGTGCTACTTGCTGATGTTTTACTGCTGACTCTTGTTAGTTTGGTACAGAATATTAGGAAATGTGACATACTAGATCTGTAGAAACAGTTACGTTCTTGAACAGTACCTTATGACATAAAGAGGGAATATTACAGAGTCTAAACATATGTATACTCAAAATGATTCAGTGATTGTAGGTTGTGGATAAGACGTTAGCATCAGTAACTATTGCCTTAGTTCATTTTCTGCATGATATGATGGGCCATTGAAGCCCATCATGCTGTCACTTCTGCTAAAATTACCAATCCTCTTGCCTGTTTGAAGGGGAAATGGCTGAGTTGTGGATGAATAAAAAGTAGGTGAACATTCTACCTGCTTTTGGATGAAATATCAGTGAATGAAGGTTTTTTTTATAGTGATTAATTTTAACAGTAATGTGGAATGGTACAGAGAATACTGCTGCTTTTATGCTTGTTTCTATAGCACTGTTTAGGAACAGCTGACTTTGTGGTTTGCCATTCATTTGCCCTGGCTGGACTATTGCTAAGGGGAAACTTTTCAATTTCAAACATCTTAACTTTACCAAAATGCTACTTGTACCAGGTATTCTTATGCTAAGGCAGAGATGGTATTTTCTGGGCATGCATAAAGATCAATTTTTTTTTTCAAATTCTAAAATGAATATGAAGTTGCTGTCATTTTGCATTAAATTATTTCCAAGTCAATTTGAAGTGGTTAATCCAAACAAGTGCTCTGAGGAGTTTTAATTTTACTAAGAAATCATTTGGTATAAGTGGTATAAGTCCAGCTCTATCTAACACTGTTGGTGTGTATCCACTGAATTCTGAAACCTTCTGATCAGCTGGTGGTGGTACAGAAGAACCACATAACAAGGCAATGAAAATAACATTTTAATTGACAGACAGCACTGGAACATGGTTTTCTCTCAGCTAAGAAAAAACAAGTACTGAATGATGGCCACCTGCATGGCTTGGCTCTTGTAAGGCATGGATGGCTGCTGCTGACTGAGGAGGAAGAGCAATGGTCCTGAAAGTGAACCCAGTGTTCCTCTTAGAGCAGTTCAGAGAAGGCTTCCCCCTTCCCTACAGCCTTCCCCTTCTCCCCCAGTAGTGTCGGGAGCAGCAAGTTCTCCTGTCTCCCTTCTGCACTGTAGATGCCGTGTTGGCTTGGCCCAGGCTCTCCTGTTCTCTTCCTGCTTGGACTGACACCTGTGTGAGACCAAGGAGTGAACGTGTGCCAGCTGTGGGAGAAAAGCATTTGGGACCTACCGCATGTTTCACCTAATAGCAACGTGTAGGTATTTTTGCAGCACACTGGAACTGTGGAAGATTTGGGGTAAAGATTTGAGGAGAGGGATTAGGCCCTTCTGTAAACTTGGCTGGGGCGGGGAGAAGACTGATTTTTTTTCTTTTTTTTTCCGTGTCATATAGGTTAGGAGAAGAACAAGTATCTGAGCAGCCCTCAGGAGCTTTTGTGAAAACATGCTCCTCTGTTTACTGTCTGTAGACTGTTCTGGATGACTAAACTTTACTCTTAATTACTCCTGCCAACTGTTCTGGCAGAGAGCTTTGACCATGTGCCAGGCTGTACAGACTCTCCAGACGCTGATGCCACCTGCTGAAAGGACACACTTGTACAGCACCTGCTGCCACTGGGGAACACCCAAGGCTGGTGTGGGACTTGTCCATGTTTTCCCCAAGAGGTGCAGAGAAGTAGATGAACAGGCTTTGTCCAGACAACTGGCCATGGGTGGCCGTGGGGACAGGTTATGAGGATAAGGAGGTGGGCTGGGCCCTGAGGGGGTGGCTAGAAGCCCCTACAAAGGGATTTAATGCAGCTTGGGAAGCCGAGGGCATGCCATGTGGGAACAGGGGCTTGCATGTGAGCATATTGATACTTTTATTGGCAAAACATGATGTTTTTAGTTAAGACTCAGTTGGTTTTAGTTAAGACAAGTTGCTCTTGCCAGGAAAATGGTCTGGGTAAGTCCAGATAGCTCTGGCTGACTTAGGGACCTGTTAGGCAACTGTACTCAGTATTTGGGATGCATGTCCTCAAGGTTGCGAGGTTTAGCTTGACTATCAGTTCCTATTTGATATCACAACGGTACCTTCATAACTGCTTTACAAGCAATTTTAGTCTAAATAATAGGCTAAAGCTATTGCTGCTTATTCTATTAAAGTGATAAATGACGTTCTGCCTGCCTGTGGAAACTTTTGAATCACGGAGTGAAGTTATTCACTGCCTTAGTTAATTGGAATGGTGCTTGTAACTGAGTTTTATTCATATACAGACTTTTTGTTACCCTTTATCCTTACAGCAAAAGTTAATTTGGTTAGCTTACTACTAAAATTCGCTCTTCAGACTACTTCACAGGCTGATTTTTGATGGAGGTTGGGGGAGGGAGGAAGTATGGCAAATCACTGGATTTGGAATTTCCTAGAAGCTCTTGCTGGAGGGAGCTCATCTCTTTCTACTAGGTAGGAACCAAATTCTGTAACAAATCTCTCTTCTTCTGAAGCTGTAAAGACAGTTAAATAGAAACAGAAAGGCCCGCATTTTATTGCCTGGGGTATGACCTGCTTTAAACCTGCGCTTGCTACTGCTACCTCCTTCCCCAAAGTCCTAGACTGCTTTGTCAACAGCCTGGATGTGTATCCAGTGGTTGGACAAATTTGGGGAGTCCCTTGTCGCAGGGCAGTTGTTTACCCCAATGAGGCTTGCACATGGGGTCATGCAGGTAGAGCTCCATTCATGTTTGGTCTCATGTCTGTGCATGTGTGCCACACAATGGGGAATGCTGGCACGTTGGCCACGCGTTCAGAGAACCCCCAGGTAGGGTTTTGGTAGGAGTGTCATAAGTTACTCTCTTGAAGGTTAATTCATACAGAGAGTTTGTTAAATCATGTGAACAATTTATTTAATTAAGKAAGCAGCCACAAGCAAARCAGYRCTGGGCGGCCGGGGAGTCTCAGCTCCGCCAACGGCGCGCGCCTCCCTCACACACAGTCCCCCCCTTATAGTCTGCGTTGTAATCTCCCGATGCGTCCCGCGCATGTGTGAGTTGCTGGGGGGGGGTGTCTGAAGCTTTCTGGTGGTCGTGGAGAGGAAGGCCGTGGTCGTCTTCTGTCTCTTTATTTTGGTTTGTCTCCTTGTGAGTGATCACAGGGGTTTGCTTATCTGTTGTGTTGACTCCCTTTTGGGATGCTGTTCTGTGAGAAAATTACAGGCGCCTGCTTATCTTTTCTTTATCCTTTTACCTTCCAAACCTCTGAGCAGCTTGTTGCTTACTTCAGCTCTTCATAGTCCTGCAAGATAGCTAGGGCCCCGACACTGGTTCCACAAGGGATCATATAAGCTTTTGCGCTTACCATAATTTATTTGTCTGACACCATGTCTCAACCCTGATTGTTGTAAAACCTCCTCCTCCCCCTCCAT
>NW_028186990.1:1294995-1326693 GCF_003343005.1 Rhea americana | reverse complement strand
CAATTCCGTATCTGGGAATTATATTCTCAAGCAATATTTTTACCACAGTCTGAGCTGTAGCCCTTGCCGTAGGGAATGCTTCAACAAAATGTGTGAGATGGTCTACAATCACAAGCATATATTTGTACCGTCCTGTTTTTGGAAGTTCTGTAAAATCTAATTGAATTTTTGYAAAAGGTCGATGAGCCAGTTCTCGACCTCCCAACACTCTTTTTCTGACATGTTGAGCATTCACCTTTCGACAAGTTATGCAGTCATTTACAACCCTCTTTGCTATATTGTAAATTCCTACACACATATATTTTATAGCAAATTGATCTATCAATGCTTGAGTTCCCCAGTGCGTGTTCTCATGAAACCTCCGTAGCACTCCCAAGGCTACCGACTTTGGGAGTACTTCTCGCCCATCCGGCAGTACCCACTTTCCCTTATCAGCTTCTTTTATACCCATTTGTACCATCTTGTTCTTTTCTAGCGGCGTAAAGCAAAATAGTGAGTAAACTGGTCTGTGCAAATAACAGCGTTCATATTCAGGGGCCTTGTCCCCAGCCGCTTCCTCGAGGAAATTACACTGTATTCCTCCGACACTCCTTTCCTTCCAACAATCATAACATGTTAACTTCTTTAAATCCTTTCCACAATTTRGRCRGTCTTCCCTCATCTTTATAACCTGTAAACTCATCAGGGCCGCTCGTTTAGCTTCCTGATCTGCCAAATTATTTCCTCTAATTTGAGGAGTAAAACCTCGCTGATGTCCTTTCACATGGACTATAGCAATYTCTTTTGGTTCTCTAATAGCCTGCAGGACCTGAGTAATCAGTTCCTGGTGTATCARTCCCTTCCCCTGCGAGTTGGCAAGTCCCCTCTCTTCTCAGATTTTACCGAAAGTATGTATTACCTCATAAGCATATTTCGAATCTGTGTATATCGTGCTGCTTTTGCCTTTTAACAACTTTAAAGCTCGCAGCACAGCATATAGCTCACAATCCTGAGCAGACCAGCTTGGACTCAAAGGTCCTGATTCTACCACCTCGAGTGTCCAGGATTTGGCCACAAACTGAGTTTTRAGTAAGGCCCCTCCCACAGGAGTCCCTGGATCTAAGCCACTATACAACTGCAAGCTTTTTCGCAGCCTTTCTAACCATTCTGTCGGGGTCTCATCCTGCCTTTGCTGTTCATTAAAAGCCTTATTAATATTCTGTCCCCTYGGGACTGATTCCCTTATCCCCTGAATGATAATGGTTCTTAAGTCTTGCATATGACCGCAATGGATTGGGTCCTGTTTATTCCAATTAGGCGACTGCATCGGCCACTTAACATCTGCTGCCGGACCTTGCTGGTGTTGTTGGTCCCAGATTCGCATGCCAGCTCGCCTAATCATCCCTCTTTCCTCAAHTGTGAACAGGATTCCCAGGATGGACTGTAGCTCCTCCCAAGTGTAAATATTTGGTCCTAGAAACTGGTCCACCTGYTCTGCCACTCCCAGTGGGTCTTCTAGYAGGTTTCCCATTTCCTTCTTAAAATCTCTCACGTCCCCGGAATTAATGGGGACGGCTACATATCCCGTCCCCGGTTGGGGTCCTCCCATAGCTATTTCCCGCAGTGGATATAATCCTCCTTCGAGACTTAACCCCTGTGCTCTAGTCTGACTCCTAGTTACTGGTCTCTGGGGACTAGGGTTAGCCTCGCCATCCGACTCCCCCGAGGACGGAAGTTCGGTCGGCCCGGGAAGAGAAGGGGCCGTAGGTATAGGAGGGAATATATAAGGGGGTGGCGATAATGGGATCTCTAATTCTCGCTTCTTTTTCCCCCRCCCTCCTTTTTCTTTTAATGGATATAAAAAGGATTGTCGCCTCTGGATTTATCCAGAGGTGTGCATACTCGCTCTCTTCTAAGCTGAAGGGCTCCTTTGAATTTACVTAACTATTTAGGGCCTGGCATATCCAGTCCTCAAATGAACCAAAAGGGGGCCAGAAAACACTTTCTCCTTTTATAGGTTTGTTGCCCCAGACTTCAATACAATAATGGATCATCTTAACTTTACTTCTTCCCCGCCTAGAAGGGGAATCATCCCAATATTTAATCATCAATCCTAGTGGGCTATCTGGGGGAATGGGAGGTAAGCCTCCACTACAAACTCCCCCACCCATGGGACCAGAAGGCTTACTTTTCTTCTGTCCCATCTTCCGGAGTACCTTCACACACACACACACCCCGCTTCCCCCTTTTCGTGGCCCAGTCCCTCGCGGGATATGGGAACCGCACTACCGAGGGGTCCGCACTCGCTTCGTCCTTACTGGACGTCTCTCACGTGTACTCCGGGATACCCAACCCCAACCGAATGGATCACCGGCCTATACTTACTCAATCCTGAGTCTTCATTCGGTCTTCGTGCACAAAGATTACTTGGGGTTGCCGTCTCCTTTTGCTTGTGGCTAATTTAGGGTTCGTCGGTGAAGGGCTTGAGTGAAAATCGCTCTCGGCAGAGGCCACCAAACTCGGCGGGGCGCCTCCCCTTCCGAAGAGCTTTTCAGTCCATTGCCTTCATCCGAGTCACGGCACCAAATTTGTCATAAGTTACTCTCTTGAAGGTTAATTCATACAGAGAGTTTGTTAAATCATGTGAACAATTTATTTAAGTAAGTAAGCAGCCACAAGCAAAACAGCGCTGGGCGGTCGGGGAGTCTCAGCTCCGCCAACGGCGCGCGCCTCCCTCACACACAGTCCCCCCCTTATAGTCTGCGTTGTAATCTCCCGGTGCGTCCCGCGTGTGTGTGAGTTGCTGGGTGGGTCGTCTGAAGCTCTCTGGTGGTCGTGGAGAGGAAGGCCGTGGTCTTCTTCTGTCTCTTTATTTTGGTTTGTCTCCTTGTGAGTGATCACAGGGGTTTGCTTATCTGTTGTGTTGACTCCCTTTTTGGGATGCTGTTCTGTGAGAAAATTACAGGCGCCTGCTTATCTTTTCTTTATCCTTTTACCTTCCAAACCTCTGAGCAGCTTGTTGCTTACTTCAGCTCTTCATAGTCCTGCAAGATAGCTAGGGCCCCGACACTGGTTCCACAAGGGATCATATAAGCTTTTGTGCTTACCATAATTTATTTGTCTGACATCATGTCTCAACCCTGATTGTTGTAAAACCTCCTCCTCCCCCTCCATCAGCTTATTCCTCCTTCTAAACAATGAACAAATAGTTACAATTTATTACAGGAGCACTTGTGCACGTCTATTAAAAGGCTATGCAGCTGGCTTTGCACAGGAGGTTAGATACCGCTGGTCAAGCCTGCTCTAGCCTTATCTTCAAGAACTGTAATTTGTGTTTAGGAGCGAATGTTATGCCAACATTAGAAACACTGTTCCAGGTGTGAGGCTAATCTCATTTTCATCTTGAAGAATTTAATGTGAACCTGCAGAACACTTGAGTCAGAATTTACCAGCTGAAAAACATGCTTTATTCTAATATACACCTTACAAAATTTGTGGCAATGTGAGTGTATGTACTTCCAAATCACTTTTAAATCAAACTTTGTCTTGTTTTCAAAGGCCATGCATTTTCTTAGACTGTTTATAATATATACGTTTGCGTTGGTATTGTTCCTGTTGTGCTTTCTACTTATTTAAATGAGAATTTAGCAGGAAAAATGTAGGAATTTAGTTGGTACCACAGTCAGAAGATGCTTTTCCACACAGAGTGGACTAAAAGAAGGTATTTGTATCTTTGCATTAACTATGTGGTCTAATTGTGTGTGTGTGTGTGTATGTGTAAATATATACATATATATATATAATATATATAAATATTTATATATACATATGCATATATATTTACACATATTTACACATACATATATATATATACACATATATACACACATATACACACATTTTACTGATTATTTATTACTGCTGTACCTGGTAATTTGTTGTGTTGTTGCTGTTTTTTCTGCACTCCCATGGTATCAGAAGCTCTAAGGTTGATATGTATCCATCTTCTAGAAAATTACTTATCTGTTTTCTTAGAATCTATAAGTTTAACCTGGAGTTCTCCATGACTGTTGATACTTGTCTAGTTAAGCTACACTCAATAAAAAAGATTATTTCTGACAATTCCAGTGATCCAGACAGATGGAGTGGTCTTGCTACAAAAGTTATGGAGAATGGCAACTAAACAGATTAAACTTGACAAGGTTGCTGACAGACTCACATAATTAACATACTGATGCATATCTTTCTGGCTTCCATCTGTCAGGATGGCTAACTAATTCATCACTGTGAAATTCACTTGTCTGGACATTCCTGGCTGTTTTTGTACCATAATTCACCTGATGTATTGTTCGTGTTCATTTAAAAAAGAATACCTTATTTCTGTGTGATCCTTTCTTCCTTGGAAGAGGTTTTATAGGTCTTAATATTGCAGAAATGAGCTTGGAATTATTAGCTGATGACTTAAGAATGCAAAGTTCAAGTATTCATCTTTATAAATAGGTGAATAATTCTTCATAATAATTTTAAGGATTTTATTAGTACATGTTGTTTGTATAACCATGCAAGTAATAGTGCTGTAAGGGTTGATTCTGCTTGTGCAGCATTAGCTGGGTAACTAGCTATTGCCAAGTCCTCTGACTAGAGTGCTGTGAATAGTGATTTATGAGATATTTCTATAATAACATTGTTTTCAAAGTACAAGGTAATCACAGAATAGTTGAGGTTGAAAGGGACCTTTAGAGATCCTCTGGTCTAGCCTGCCTTCTCAAGCAGGGTTGTGTAGAGTGGGCTGCTAGAGATCATCTGGTCTAACCTGTCTTCTCAATCAGGGTTGTGCAGAGTGGGCCCAGGTCTGTGTCCAGCTTGGTTTTGAATATATCTAAGGAAGGAGATTCCACAACCTCTCTGAGCAACCTGATCAAGTGCTCTGTCACCTTCACAGGAAAAAAGTTTTTTCCCTATGTTCAGACAGAGCTTTATGAGTCTCAGTTTGTGCCCACTGCTTCTTGTCCTGTCACCAGGTACCACTGAAAAGAATCTGGTTCTGTCTGTTTTACACTCTCCCTTCAGATGTTACTACATATTGATAAGATTGCCCCTTGACCTTCTCTTCTCCAGGCTGAACAGGCCCAGCTGTTTCAGCCTTTCCTCATATGAGAGATGTTCCAGTCCCTTAATAATCTAAGTGGCTCCTCACTGGACTTGCTTTCGGTGGTTGGTTCTTTCTCTTGTACTGGGCAGCCCAGAACTGGACACAGTGTTCCAGGTATGGCCTCACCAGTGCTGAGTGGAGGGGAAGGGTCACCCCTCTTGACCTGCTGGCAATGCTCTGCCTAATGCAGCCCAGATACCATTAGCTGTCTTTGCTGCAGGACACGTTGCTGGCTCATGGTCATCTTGTTGTCCTTCTCTGCAGAGCTGCTTTCCAGCAGGTCATCCCCCAGTGTATAGTAGTGCATGGAGTTATTCCTCCCTAAGTATAGTACTCTACACTTCCTCTTATTGAACTTGGGGTTTTCCTCTTCTCTTTTCTCCAGACTGTCTGATGAATGGAAGGACAACTGTCTGATATATCAGCTGTTCCTCACATTTTTGTGGCATTGGCAAACTGGCTGGGGGTGTACTTTGCCCTGTCATGCAGGTCATAGATGAACATGCTGAACAATACCGTCCCCAGTACCAGTCTTGGGGCACACTACTAAATACTGGTCTCCAACCAGAATCTGTGCCACTAATCACAATTCCCTGAGCACTCTCATTCAGCCAGTTTTCAGTCTACTTCACTGTCTGCTCAGCTGGCTCATAGGAAGGTTACGGCAGACAGTATTGAAAGCTTTTCTGAAGTCAAAGTAGACAACATCCACTTTTCTCCCCTCTTCCATCCAGCCATCACAGAAGACTATTAGGTTGGTTAAGCATGATTTTCCCCTTAATCCATGCAAACTACTTCTGATCACCTTCTTGTCCTTCACGTGCCTGGAAATGGTATCTAGAATGATTTGTCCTACTGCTTTCCTAGGGACTGATGTGAGGCTGGCTGGCCTGTAGTTCCCCCAGTCCTCCTCCTTGCCTTTTGTGAAGATTGGAGTGATACTAGCTTGCTTTCAGTTCTTGGGCACTTCTGCCAGTCTCTACAACATGTCAAAGGTGATTGAATGTGACCTTGCAATTACATTGGCCAACTCCTTGAGCACCTGTGAGTGTAGCCCATGAGGGCCCACAGACTTGTCTATGTCCAGTTTACTTAAGTAATCCCTAAGCCTATCCTCCTCCACCAAGGGAAAGCCTTCCGTTCTCCACACTTCCTGGTCTCTTGCTCAAAAGTCATCTTGCACACAAATTCTGAAGCTACTCCTGCATTTTGAGTGATGTGAAATCCAAAGTAATTTTTTTCTATCTGATAACAAAACAAGCTACTTCATGAAGCAGTTGTTTTACCATGCCAAAAATTATTTCCTGTTAGTAACTGTCATGGCTTGGGGAACAGAAGTGGTTTGGACTTAAGAGTTCTCACTTTTACTGTGATTTTCTTGCCTCATGGAAAATGAGCACGTGCATAATTAGAGTGGACTTGTCCGTGCTATGGCTTGTTCTGCATAGATGATATACAGAAATAATTGGGTGAAGCTGTTCGTGTGAGAGTATCTGGAAAAGAGGTCTAATGCAAATGAAATGCTCTATTTGCAGGAGGCAGCCTGCACTCTCCACAGGTGGTTCGGAGAATCCAAGGTGCTGAGACCAGTCTTCAAATATAGAAGTTGCATATGCTGAGGAATCTTACAGAACCTTACATAAAATGTATGGCTACTTCCTGGATCCAGAACACTTTGGAAAAGCAGATCTTACGCTGCTGCCAACCCATATGTGACTATGGATGAGTTAAGATTCCCTTGTCCGTCTTTACACAAAGATCTTTAATTGCTATAATCTCTTTGATTAATATGTTGATTAATAAATGCTGACTTGTTCGGGAAACACTTTGTCATGTCACTGCTTGGTACCTCTTCAAGGAATGGGCAAAAAGGGAGTTCAATTTCAAATGAGTTAGCTGAAAAGCCATAGTGAGGTGTTAGAGCAAAAAGGCCAGATCTTTGAAGGTTTTTTTTTTTTGCTGTGTCTTTATATTTCTCTTAACCTGAGCTGAGAGAGTGTCTATTTTCTTCCTTAAAGGATTTATTTGTTCTTCATACCTATCTCTGGTAATAGTAGTTTCACTCATCCATCAAATTTCCAGGCACAAAAGACAGGACTGTCTTCTGGGGTGGGCAGCCTACTGCTGTGTATTGCCATGTCTTTGTCAGGCTCAAAACAAACATTAAATAAAGGAGAAACCTTTTCTTTTGCTATTTATTTGCTATATATTCTAGCCAACCAAATGCACTACTGAGCCCCAAGGGTACTGTGTGCATCTTCCTCCTTTCTCTGTGGCACTGCTGTAGGACTCATTCTTGTAAAAGATAAAGTTTTGAACCTGCTGACTTTTACTTCCAGAGAGATGCTATGAGCAGCCTGCAGGCATAGTGCACTTGTAAGCGCAGTTAAGAGTTTTAGCCACTCTGTGACCCAGTGGCTTAGGTGTTTAATAGTTAATGCTTGTTCTGGCTGCTGACTTGCCTTGAGCCATTGTCCCCACAAAGGCAAACAATATTAAAATAATTGATTGTACTCACTGTAGCAGTAACATCTGGACTTGCAGAGTTCCTTTGTGGCACTACTGGGTCCATTAGCATACCTTGAGAGTGAGTGGTTAAAGAAGACGAAGGAATGAAAAGGATGAATGACATAATTGTCTGATATATTAAAACACAGTAGGCATAACTTCTTTGATACCTTATTTTAAAAAATGAAGGTCAGGATGTACTTATGTATTTCTACACAACTGACAACTGATTCCTAAGTAGAAATCTCTTTCACAATGATGAAAGGGAACTTGGTTTTATATCCATTGAATACTTTTGAGATAACCTGTTTTTTCCTTGTTTTCTTACTATTTTTCTTTAAGTTTTTGGTATAAACAGAGGAACCTTCAGCAGACTACTTTCATAGTCTGATTATCTTGTTTGAACAGAGTAAAACAAGAAGTTATTACTGAGTCTCCTACAGCCAAAGGAGTCCCTCTTGTGCTAGAAGCTCTGCCCTGGACAACCAATATGGTATAGGTTTTTTGAAAATTTCTCTGAAATTTCTACTTTCATGAAAAGTTATAGCTTCTTAAAAACCTATTTTTGAATGAAAAAAATTTGTCTTAAACTTTTTTTTTGACTAAATCTGCTTAAAATATCATAATGAAATACAGGTATGAATAGAAGCTTGTTAGAGTAGTCAGTGTCTCTGTGCATCAGAAAGCTTGGAAGATGGCTCTGCAAAATCTTGTAGTAGCACTTTGAACTGTCTAATAACTACACCCTTCCTACTTCTTTCTCTCCTCAATGATAGTTTTATTCTTATATTATCTCTGAAGTATCTTGAAGCAAGGATATTGAGATTTATTTATTTATTTTTTTTAAACTTGGATTTGTAAGGAAAAAAGTCTTGAGGAGAAAAATAATATTGATATAAAGAATTTTAGATGCTTTCACTTTATAAGGTCCAAACAGAGCATTTAAATAGCTGGCTTTATTATTAATTGACTTAGCAAGGCCTAAAGTAGGTGCATAAAACTTTATATAAGAATGGAAAAGGAAAGAAAACTTAGCACAGACAGTATATAAATTAGAGCTGTTATTCCAAGGAAAAAAAAAAAAAGATATTACAGCTCCTATAATCTTAGCATTCTTGGTTCATAATTAGGGAATATTCAGGCCAGTCAGTGTGTCAGATGCATCTCTAGTGGGAAAAAGGAGAAACATTTGAAGGTTATTAAGGCCTCTAGAAAGTTAAAGTTAAAATTAAGAAGTATTTCACTTTTTCCTTCATCATGCAAGATGATGCTATCCAATTCTCACAGAAACTTCAGCTTCTTGCTTTCTGCTGTGCCGGATAGTTCTTATTTGGATGGCAGGACTCAAAAGTTGAATTTAAAATGTGTTATAAATATTCAGATAACTTCAGATAAATCCTTTCAAATCTCCATCACAGTTTGTGAACTGCTTTTTACTTTAGTTTGCTGGCCTGTAACCTTTTTATGGACGTGTAGAGCAGGATGCTGAATTTGACTGTTATTACAAGACAGTTACACAAAGTGCTCACCTTTCTCCTACCTGAACATAGCAGCAGGGGGTGAGTGCTTGCCAATTAAACCTGATATTAAAAAAAAAAAAAAAGGAGAGAGAGAGGATTAATTTGAAGAATTTCAGTATTTTCTTCAATTTTTTCCTTAAGTCTGAGGAAAGAACAAAACATTGCAGACTGATTAGGATGGATGTTTAGCTTCCAAAATACGAGAGGAGAAGCCTTCTTCCTGTTTTAGCACTTCCTGCCTTTTCTGCCTTTTGGAATAAGAACAAAGAATACTAATTCTTTGTATTAATATAGCTTAGACTAGCTTTGAAGCCTTGCTGGTGCTGTGTCAGGAGGCTACGCTCAGGGCTTAGCTTAGATATTCTGAAGTCCTCAACGGTGGACTGCATAAGTATAAGTAAACTCTCTTTTACCCAAGAGAGCCCTTTCCATTTTGGGCTAGAAACAAATCTTGTTTCTAGCTAAGACACTAACCTGCCCACTTTTACTAGAAGTGATTTGCCTTGAAATGGGAGAGGCACAGGTCATACCAGGAATTCAGGCTAACTGCATATATTCTTTGGCTTTGAAGATGACTAACTGGTGTCTGTGGATATGTTGCTTCGGTTTCTGTCAGGTCTCTTCTCCGACAGGAAGAGAAGCTTTGGGACAAATTCAACCCTTGAGGTACTTATACTTTCTGCTACATAACCACAAACTTTGGAGAAGGGAGAAAAAAGGAGTACAAATAGAATAAATCAGTTAGTGACTTGGTAGCTTTATTTTTGATCAATCCAAAAAATGTATTGCTCCATTTCCTGCATTTCAGCTGGATTTGCAGTATAGATAACAGCAATACAGGTTGAAATGCCATTAAGTGGGGATCTCCCCTTTGTTGTTGTTGGCAAATAACCAAATTAATTTCTGCTGTATTGAGATGAAATGCTTGCAGCTGGTAAATATACTGAAAAGGTTCCCTACTAGATAGGAGACTGGATGATGGAGAGATCTGAAAATGACTCTGTATCAAATTTGCTACAGATTGAAGATGATTTAGCATAAAACTGGCTGTAAATGTTCAAAACTCTGTTCAAACAAACAAAAAAACCCCAAAACCACCAAACCTACACTTGATATCCCTTGTGTATTAATGATGTAAATGTCTTAATAAAGTGAATATATTAGTAATAATCTCTGAAGGCCACATTTTTTTCCCTTCAATTACATTGATATCATTGGAAATAATTTTAATATATATAGTTCAGTGTGATTAAGGATGGCAAAATCTGGGCTTAAATCAGAATTGATTGGACTTAGTTTTGCCTGTCAATGAGCTTTGAATTTGTTCATCAAATGAAAATAAATGATAGTATTCCAGAAAGTGGAAAAATATAGGAAATTAGTGGAAAGAAATCTGGAAACAGAAGAGTAGGGAGGGTTGTTTTATGTGAGTCTTTTTTGTTCTTCATTTATCACTGACAATGTTATTTTCTATGCATATTTTTCAATTTATGTTCCTATAGCAGTAGAAGAAAAGGTAGTTTTGGTGTACAGTAGAGCAGAAGGAAGAGTAAGTGATGGCTTAGGCTAAATAGACATGCTGCTATGTAAAGGTTTATCATGGATTCGATTATAGTTGACTCGTCCTATTTAGTCTGTGAAGTAAGTGGTATTGCAATTACCTCTGATATATTGAAATGATCCTGTTTTACTTTGAACGCTTGTATAGTGATATTTGGATAAGTCCTTCAAAAATAAGAATCTTCATTACTCACTGAAATCACAGGTACTTTTTTTTCAAGAAAGTTTTCTGTAAAGATGCTGAGGTTAGTAGGAAAACTTCAGCATGCTGTTTCTTTGTCATCATTTTATATTAACTCAGAATTCACCAAAATGTTTACCAGTCTTTTCCCCCACCCCCAGATATTTCTTCCAAAAAAGAGAATTGCTGTGAGGTGTGTTTTGTTTTGTTTTGCTTTTTCTTTTTTCCCCCCTTTATCGCCAGGCACTATTAGGTTGTTGTAGCACACTCCAAGACTGAACCCTTGTTTCTGTCAGGTTTAACTAAGGAAAAACCAACCAACCAAAATCATCTAGTACGTATTTCCAGAAGCATCTTTGGATTTTTTTTTTTTTTAATTTCAAAAGAACCGAGTACCTTATACCCTGTGAAAACTAGGCAATTAATCTGGTAACGTTTCAGAATTGTAGCTATGTCCATTGTCACACAAAAAATGTGTGCCATCCAAAAGAGGATAATACTTTTGTAATGCAAAGGCATTACATAGCTGATCTACAAGCTAAAAATTTGAATGAGCTTGGCCAGTATTATCTACAAGTAAAGCTTTGTAAAATATTTCTAAATCTAGAAAACTATATTTTGTCTATCAACACTTACTTGAATTTTCTTCCTTTTCAGAAAGACAGTGATAGCTTAGGAGCTTTAAAGCCTCTTCATATTGAAGGATAAACAGATATTGTGTATTATGTTTTAGTAGATCAATCTCTGGGAAACAGTCATCTTAACAGAATGAAGGCAAAACACAGCTGCTGATATATTATAAGTTTCATTTATCAGAGGCTTTTTTGTGTCTTAATATTAATGCTTCATATGAGCTGAATTACTTCTGCTATATCATCCATCTCTGTTCTGAACTAAAACTTAAAAAATACCAGTTTAGCGATATTGAAGTTGTTATCCAGATTTTTTTTTAAGCTCTCAATAATGTTTACAAGTTCGTAGTTGAATGAGGCCTTAATATTTTAAGGGAGGCTTAGGGATAGGGTTCCTATGTGAAATCTTTTTGCAGCTTTCCAATAATTGTTTCACTTGCGATATTTAACAGTAGTTTAAGCAGGCCTAGACATAATAGTTCTATAAATATCATGGATCATGTCTTGAATCCTACAGAGCAGCTGTTCATGACTCTATGAATAATTTACTGATTAATTGCACGTACTCCCTAAAACTACTAATTCAAATCAGTTTATTTTAAAGCCTGGAGTCTAAAACCACATGATACTGACTCAAAGACCATAAAACATCCTGATTTTTTTTTTCTAGCTGGTGTCAGTACTAAGAAAAAGAACCAAGGATTTATCTTTTGGAAGCCAAGATACCTGACTATTTTGCCACTTTCTGCCTTTAGTCTCCAGCCATGACCTCCTAGAAATACTATCTACTAATAGCAGTGAGTTGAGAGCTATCTTCAGACAGCTGTAGCATAAATTTCTAATTTATCCAAGCTGAATTATTCTATTAGCATTAACTTCAGAAATTGAACCTTCTATGAACCTTCTGTATACAAAAAATTCTAATACAAAAAGTTCTCTTTTAATCACAGTCACTCTATCGTACTCACAAATTCTCCTCTTCTTCAAAGGGAATGTTCAGTCAAAACTATCAGTCTGTTAATGTCAGTCGGGAGTAGATAGTTGCCATCAGCTCTGAAACTTAAAAAATCCTCTAGTTTTTAATATTAGAGAAAAGAAAAAATGGTTGGTATGCATATCTGGTGAACTGAAAAGATTTGCTTGTGATTTACTATTTGTGGCAAGAAAATAACTGTGAAGGACTGTAGCCCATGAAGAACATACAAGCCTGAGAAATGACTCATGTATGTATCTGCCTTTCTTATAGCCTATTTGTGATCTCAGTGACGTCAGTATATGGAAATATATTACTGTGTATTGTTACATAAAATCACAAAGAAAAGCAAAATTTGAAAACATATCTGTTGTACTTCCAGCGCCACAAAAAGGTACAATCTCTTTCAGAATGTGATAGAACATTCTGTATTAGAAAATATATTATATTCGTGTTTCTTAATGTCAGAGTTCATAATAGAGCTAGCTCACAAAATTGGTAGTTGCTTTCTGGCTTTTGGCTTTCAAAGTATGATTTTTGAAATGAGATATAGAATAGCTTCATTTTCTGATTACAGCAGAAATGCAATGGTATTTGTTTCCTGAAACTTTCCACAAGGTGCTCAAATTTTTAGGTCAAAGTTGATGGATTTTTCATTACTGTGGCAAATATTAATATCAAGTACTCCATTCCACTCCATGATATTCCATATGCTGTTTTATGGAAAAATTGTGATTTTAATGGAGTTGCTGACTAGCCCTGTTGTCTGCCATTAAGTACCAAGAATATGGCTTTAAATGATTTGTCCAAAAGTCAGAAACATTGCTCTGGAGATGCATCTAAAATGTGCGTCGTTCATGTAACAGAGTAATAGATCTAGAACAGCTCATTGTTATTCAAAGGTCATTATAGCATTTTTGATTCATTAAGACTGTGGTCGTGGACTTCTGAACCCCCCAAACTGTCTCTTCTAAACACGTATCAGAAAAAAGATCAGATGATCTCATTTATTTATTATGTGTGAATAAAATAGTTTCCAGCTGAAATGTCTTCGCTGAATGTTTTGTTCTGTTTAAATATAGGTCTAAATTACCAATTCAGCATAATCTGTAGCAAGTCAGTGCTTGTGTCATGAAATGTGTGGGTTTTTTTTTTTTTTTTTTTTTCATCGAAAAAGTCTCTCTTGGATCTGTTTGTTTTTAGTCCAGAGGTTTCTTGCTGGCTCTTCCAGATTAACCGAAAAAGAAAACCTCTTGCTAATCTGCAATTTAAGAACCGAAATTTCCATGTGCTATAGGAGATGGCAGTGTTTACATTGTCTAGAGCAAAATAAACGTAGTGACACTTGCAAAGCTTCCTTTTAAGTCAGTAACATTTTCCAAAGTGAACAGGATTAGATTCTAGTATGATTTGATAATATATACCATAAAATAAACAATAAAAGAATGGTGCATGCTTCCAAAAAAAAAAAAGAAAAAAAAAAAATTAGGCTGAAGGAATTAACTTTGATCAATTAAGTTATGTTGTACTTGAAAAAATTTATTGTGCTGGGAGCTTTGTCCTTGGGCTATTCTAATTTGGCTATTTCTAGCTACAGTACTAGCCGATTTTGATACCAGTTCATTTTTAATAAAGGTACTGTGTGATTGTGAAGATTCCTGATTTTTTTGTTGTTGTTTCTTTGTAGACTTTACAAGTCCTTATGATGATACAAATGACCTATCGACAACATATTAGTGGAATTTCTTAATATTTCTTAATTTGGCTCAAAAAAGTTCTTTTTGCAAGGAAAATGCTTATGGAGGTCTTACAAGGACATTGACAAGATATTCATGATGCCCAAACTAAAGACCTTTGGGAACTGACATTTTAGTACAAACAAACTCCTGGAGTATAGGAGTTGTGGTATATTTAGCTGATTTCAGCCACACTGAAAGAACTTAGTTCCGTGCTTTGGTTGTCCCTAGATAGTGTCCAGGTAACTCTTTAATAATCATGGCTGAGGATACAGCTGTGCAAAAGTGATGAAGAAAATGTATTAATTTCTATATGGTAGTAAAATACTGTAAAGGAAATGAGACTTTTCAATAAGCTTGTGCAATTTTAAGATCAGCTATTGTAAGGAATTGCATGTGGTAACTACAGCATAGAGGTGAAAGAGTTTTCACTCTTTCAGTCAGAGAAATTGCTGAGTGTGCTGGCAGGCCCTTTCAAAAGGGGTTTATTAAAGTTATTTTTGTGAGATACTGTTTTATCTTCCCAAATAAGTAAGGTTAGTACTGTGGCACTTTGATCATTGGGAGCAGGAGCCAACACCTCATCTTCAGGCTGTTGCATCTTCCAATATGAAGCTCAAGTATCAGTATTGGTGCCGTTTCCATTCTTCTTATAATGGATAAAGAATAACAAATTTGACCACTTTTCTGCAAGGAAACTACTAGCTTTTGAGCCCCAGAATGACTCTTTAGCATTGTATTTTTGAAGGACTTCCTTAGGGTTTTAGTATCGTATTTAATTCATAAGATAAGGGATTAAATATTTCTGAATTCCTCCCAGACAAATTGCGACATAGTTTGTCCTCTGTGTGTCTAATGGATAGAAAAACCAGACAAGTGATTATGCATGATAGTAATTGATGCTGTTTGCCCGAATCTGGAAGAATTTGTTTTAATGGATAGTTTAATGGATGCCAATGGATGTGGCATGCTAGGTAAGGACTCTCTGGAGTATTGTTATTGAGCTATCTGGTTTTCTGTAATAGTTTGTTTTCATTTTAAAATGATAAAGATTTTTTCCTGGGAAATGTAGGTACTACTATTTCTTTTTCTCTCCAGTGATGAGTGTCTGCACATTATATGTAGCAAATACAACGGCAGATAGCAAGCTATATTGTAATGTAGATGAAAATTAAAGTATGCTAAACTACTAAAATCATGCACTATTCTGAGTTAATTGGTTAAACGCACACACAATATATAGTTTAGCAATATATAAATAAGATGATTCTGGAGATGAGAAGTATTAAGGAATGGCTCTTTGAAACTTTTTGGGGGAGGAAAGGTCTTGGCACTTGTTTGTTATTTTGTTCCAGTCACACCGAGCTGCAAGGAGGATAGTGCTTTGTGATTTAGAACTTGAGTTTGATATTAGCTAGAAAGATAACTAGCCTCAAAGTTGTTTAATTTTTGCTGTGCAAACACCACTCCTTATAATAATTTGCATGTGAGTAGCCCTCAGAGGGATGAAGCTAATGCAATTATTTGAAAAAGTTTTTAATTTGTGTAATAGGTTACTAGATGACTGTTTTGCAGATATCTTTAAGTTGCAAAAACATCCTCCATGTAATGGATATCCTGTGTGCTGGGGTGACTTTTTATTTAAATAGATCGCATAGTGCCTGGAGGCAAGGACCAAACCTGAGATGTGCAATGACACCCTGACAGACAGAAACTTTCTGTGTAGGTGCTTAACTGCTTTTCACTGCTCACTTTGATCAGTTCCCCAAGAATCCCTTTAAATAATGGTTAAGAATTAAGCTGACAAATCCATCTTGGAAAGTAGACTTTGGAAATAGACCATGATGTGCTGGTTGTGGTGCAGGTGGAACATATCTGTGCTGGAGATTGAGGGTGATGAGACAGGGGTGTGTAAGTCTTGGCCTGTGCCTGGTGTACAAGTGACCTGTGCTGGCCACATCTGAAGCCATGCTTATAAAGGAAGTCCTGGGATGTTTGAGAGGGCTCTTGCATGTTTCTGATATGTTGCTTAACTAGCTCTTGTCCTAGCTCAGTAGGGAGAGAGACAGCTCAGTATGGGTCATCGGGGGCTGCACTCTCTTCCTCTCTGCAAAACTTAGAAACTGCAACTCATGATGGAAAGGTGGAGGAGATAGGAGGAGGGGATTAAGGGAAGGGGGAGATAAGTAGCAAAATTAAGAGATCATGATAGCCTGGAGAGTGCTTTATATGCCAAGACAGACCACATCTGTTCAACTTTTTCTGTACATGTATACTCCTACAAACATTTTCTTATTTTCAAGGATTGTCAGCTCATTGAACAGATCTACTCCATCTACACTTATGTGATCTTAAATTATGTTAATTTCTACTTATTGCTCCTCTGTGGAGGCAAAACATTTTGAGCTTTTATGGAGAGCCTTTTTGAAATCTAGTGAGTTGGGTTAGGCTACAGGTTAATTCATCACTCAAACACTCTATTTACTAGTGAAACGTTGGTGGGAAAAAAAATTATGAAGTCGTTGAATTTGGCTGTTCTTCAAGATTACTTTTCTAAGTAAAAGAACTAATATTTCTTTTTTTTTTTTAAATCCATTAAATAGAGCAAATAAGTGTTCACTTTGTATTGGACAGTTCTCATTTTTTTTATACTGTCTTGCTTTCCCTACAAGCTACCTGGGTTCTTAGTATTCACATTGAATAGAAATCATACAGTGAGCAAGTATTTCTTTCCAACTACTATTCAGGGTCTGAAGACATCATAAAAGTTTATTTGTCACAATAGTGATACAGGTCACTGAGCCAATTCAAAACTTCTGCTCTGACTTCTTGCTGTGGAGGGGCACTACAGGGAAGAATATGGATAGCTACCATTTTTTTTATTCCTGCTTTCACTCATTTCAAGGAAGAATGACGTGGAGAGGAAGGAACAGAAATATTCTCCAGTTGCTTCATTCTTTTAGACAGATTTTGTTCCAATACAAATGGGGGAGGGGGGGAGGGGGACATTATGGGGGGAGGGGGACTAAAAACTCTTTGCCAGAATTTATGTGAGCTTGGCTGACAGCTGGTAATATGGCTGACATAATTTGATGTTGTAGCTGAGCCCCTAGTATGAATGACATACAGTTTGAGGTAAATGATGGAATATTTGTTTCTGAAATGTGACAGGGAAATTTATGCCCAAAAGCCTGATCTGGAATTACCATAAAAGTTAAGGCTACATTAAATGATCTCTGGCCACAGTAAAACAAGGAATTAGACTTCTATAAAGTCTAGGTACTATTGTCTGCTTATGCTTAGCTAATGACAGGGGTTTTTTTGTTTGTTTGTTAATAAAAGACCAAGGAAGGGAGAAATCAAGCATATCCAGTCAATTCTGGTTTACAATATTGTAACCATTGCACTGTTAAAGTTATTTTAAGATGATTTTTTCTCTTTCTTGAGGATTTATAACTGTGTAAGCTCTAAAATAATTCAGGATGAATGAAATGCTGCCTCTTTGTAAGCATGCGCCGTATTTCAAATGAACTGTAAATTTCATCTTAAGTTTGATTTTTAACCATAAAACCATGGCCCAATTTTTACCTTCTTACAAACCCCATTAGCTCTAATGCCTCTTTACCTTTCAAATGAAAACTTTGGATTCTTGCACAGAGTCGGATGCTGTTGAAAGGTCTGAGAATAAATCTTCATCTTGCCAACTCACTTCTGCCACTGTGGGATGATTTATACCCTTGCTGTTTTGTGCTACCTGACACTTAAAATTAAGGCTCTAGTTCTACAAACAAAAAGGGCGCAAATGGCTCAGGCCAAGCTAATGAGATTGTAAAGTGTATTCTGTTCTGGTGTTGTGTGAAGGAAAAGGAATCTTCCCTCTCTTGGTGGCACAGGAAGCATCAAATCAATTCTGGCTGATATAAAATCATGAAATGAATGTTTATACTGTGAGAACACAAGCTGATCTCTTTTCAGAGAGATGGAGGCTGCAGCGTATTCAATAGCTTTTGATGGTGGGCTCGCTGCACTGGAAATAATTGCTGTTCCCCTGTAAGATGAAAGAGAAACTGCACTGATATGCTGGGTAGTTGTTTGAAAAACAGCATATGCTCTGTTATTTATATCCTATTTAAGCCACTAGTTATGCAAGATGGTTTGCTGTTTGGTGCGTCTCATTTTAATGAGAGCAAGGAGTAACATGCATTCAGGATCATGTGCTACCATTTTGATTAGCTCTGCTTAGATGTGTAGAAAAAAGGATTGATTGCTGTTATTTCATTTAATGCAGGGGTTTTTTTGGTTTGTGCTTAGTATTTAAGTGCATTTTGCTTTCTGTAGTGCCGATGGCATTTGGGATGAAGTATGAAACCATTTCCCTGGTTTTCAGGTTTTGTTTTCTCCTCATTCCTGTCCACGTTACTGAACCATCATCCCTACTCTAAATGCATTTAGAGTAAAGTTTTTCGCGCTGTATTCCCTTTCGTAAGCTCTGCAATAATTCTTCTCTGTTATTTTCACTGTAGATTATGTATAAGAGTTATATGGTAAAATGGCACAAACTGGCCACTTCTGTTGTTAGTGGGCACAAATTTTAATAAGTGCTTAGTCACTGTCCCCTGTTCTCAAGCCAAATTTTGTTGCGTTAATTCCAGTGAGGATTTTGTTGGGATCTTGTGCCAAACGCTTTGTGGAAAGTGTTAGGAATGCTTACTGTGTAAACAACTACTGAGCAGTATTAGTTTGCCTTAGATAGCCTTGCCCTGTGAACCAGAGCCCCTAAGATACACCCCAAATCACAGAATGGTTGAAGTTGGAAGGGACCTCTGGAGATCATCTAGTCCAACTCCCCCTCCCCCGCTCAAGCAGGGTCACCTAGAGCACGTTAGTTAGACAGGATCACATTCAGGCAGATTTTGAATCTCTCCAGAGAAGGAGACTCCACAACCTCTCGGGGCTGCCTGTGCCAGTGCTCTGTCACTGTCACAGTAGGGAAGCTCTTCCTTATATTCAGGCGGAACTGCCTGTGGTTCAGTTTGTGCCCATGGCCTCTTGTCCTGTCTCTTGGTACCCCCTAAAAAGAGTCTGGCCCCGTCCCCTTGACACCCTCCCTTCAGGTACTTATAGACATTGATAAGATCCCCCCTCAGCCTACTCTTCTCCAAGCTAAACAGACCCAGCTCTCGCAGCCGTTCTTCACAGGGGAGGAAAGATGATTAGGAGTCCCCTAATCATCTTCATAGCCCTACGCTGGACTCTCTCCAGTAGCTTCATGTCTCTCTTGTACTGGGGAAGATGCCTTTCAATCGAAAGGAGTGTTCTGCTCTGGCTTGAGTCATGTCAGAGGAAATCTTGCCCACATGCACTTTGCCTCATCAGTTTTTGGAGTAACCTCAGTGAGGCATGAGCTAAACTTTATCTGGTAAGTTTTCTCGTTTGTTAGGCACTTCAGCTGTAGTTATTATGCATCAGATATTCTTTTTCTTCCCTTTTCAAGGGACTTAGTTTCCTTTATGTGCTATTCCTTGTAGCAGGTAATATTTCAATGCATTGTCCTTTTGATTTATTTGCTTTGCAACATGAATGGTGGTGTTTGCTTGTGAACAGTTTTGAATTCAGGTAGTGCCGAACTGTAAATTCTTCTGTTCAGCCATAGCACCTATATACTTTGACAAATGACACTTGTATTTTCTATCTAGTGTAACCCTGAATACGTCAGTCAGTCAGACATGGCCTAAGGGGTTTCTTCTAAATGTGAAGGGGTAATTGAAGCTCAGCCTAGTTTCTCTGGTCCCACCGTACTACCATGCATCTACTGGAGCAATGCTAATTAATGAGGCTCCTAACAGTTCACATGTGCACATGGATAATGGTCTTGGCAGGCCATTTGTTGGCAGGCCATCTGGGCTGTTTGTTTGCTGAATAGATGTGAAATGATGTGGACTTTTGGTTGCTACTTGGTGTGAGGTTAACTCCAAGCAGCAAAAATAGTAAATGCTAAGTCTTATCAGGGTTTGTTTGTAACACATGGTGATTAACAGATAATCTTGTTATTATGAGGTTTTTGCTGAACTTCATTTTAGCATGTATTTGGGACTGTGGGTTTACTGAGTAACTTGTAAGAAACTAGTTCAGAAAGTGAAAAATTCTTCCAAGTGTGACTGAAATAATAATGATGTACCTAAGAGATTTTTGCACTCATTTGAACAACAACAACAAAGAAAAAAGACATTATGTTAGCTTTTCATTGTGTAGTTGTGATTTTATTTAAAAAAAAGCATTAAACAAAACCAAAAACCCCAGGTCTCCAGTTATATTATTTTCATGGCCCTGTGTGTCCCACATAACATGATTAATCAGTTATTTTCAAATTACAGCAATAAATTGCCATATTTTTGTGCTGTACCCAAAAAGGATATATTATGAAGAGGGATGAAATAAAGAACAACTATCTTAAATATGAGGTCATTTCTTTATTGATAATACTGGCTGCAACTATAAGCCTGGTCATGGGGAAGTTCAGTTATAATACTTGAAATGCAAATTGAACGCAGCAAAAGGGTTGATTGGAATAAAGTTGATCTGACTTGCTGAGGTACTGGAAGAACTTTAGAACTTGAGCTGGGAACTCAGCTAAAGCCAATGTGACTAGATTGTTGTTCATGTAGAGTTCCCTCAACCTGAGAATAGCTGCTCATCTAGCCATGACTAATTAATACTGATTTTAGCCTCTCTCTGCATTTTGGGTCTTTGGGTCTTTGGGTCTCTGCATTTCCTACTGTTTCATGACAATACAATTGATACCCAGTGCCTCTAATTGCTCTTGTTTGCTTATTGTTCACCTACAGTATTTTGAAATTGGATACATCTTAAAACAAGAAAAATGTCAGTGTATGTGAGAGCCTCAGCAGAGCTACATCTTCCCAAACTGTATTTAACTCACAGCAGATCCTACAGTCTTATTCTGAGGGTATGGAATAGGGGTGTGAAATACTGGAGGTCTCATACTATAAGATTAATAGAGTGCCAGATGGAAGCTTCTTGGAGTTAGATGGCCATTTTGATTAGCCTGAAGTTGTTTGTTGTTCTAAACTAGTATGACATCCTCTAGATGTTGTTCCAGGTAAATATGAAAATTTATGCCTAAAAAAAATTATGCCTAAATATTAAATGCCACTGAAATTCTCTTACCAAACTATGATTCATTTAAAAAATAGTTAGGCTGAAAATAAAAATGATGACTCTTAACTTTCTCAAGGTGTTTCCTCCATTCTTTTTTTGTTTTGATCTGCCTTGCCCATTTTGTTTCTTAAACCTATTTTTAACTTACTGAGACAACAGGAGAAGAGTGTTGTGACAAGTCAAGCAGTTGCATTGTAGTATTTGTATCTACTTCCTAGGGAACAACCATATAGCAGGGGATACTGGAACAAGAAGGTAACAGTTCTAAATTGCTGCTTCTAAGAGCCTTAATGTAACAAAATGAAACCTCCTGGGTCTTCTCTGAGAGCCTGTTTTCACTGGCAGGACAGGTAGAATTTTTCACAGATTTCAGAGCAAAACTATTTTGGGCCTTGATCTTCCAAAATCTGAAGCACAGAGCACTGTCTCAAAGTTCAGTGATGCTTTACCATGTAAAAATTTGTTGGAGATCATGCTGTTAGTTTTCATAAGAAGTCACATTTTTGTGTCTCAAGCCAGATTAGATGGCTTTATTAGATTTGTATATATTTATTGGTCACATGCTATTTTGTATGCATATTTAATATCCTCTGTGAAGAAGTGTAAGATATAGGCCTTCTGCTCTTCATAACCATTTAATCTAAACGTGGCATAAGTCATGGCATACATGAACAATGAGAGAGAGTATGAGATGGAGTCTAAAAGGGTAAAGAAAAGACTCTGGAAACTTTCTGTGGCACTGCATAGCCACTGTCAGCTTAATGTGATGCTGCAGGGCTGTCATGTAGCAAACAGAAATAAAAAATGAGGTAAGGAAGGAAGAAGAGCCAGGTAGCTAAAGTGCTGGGGTAGGATTCAGTAGACCTGTGCTCCATTGCCAATTTGACTGCCAATCTTAAGATGCCTGCTCAGGCTAGCGAAAGCTTCGGTTTTACATGTGCAAACAATTCTTTCCTATTGTGAGGGTAAAATCATTTTTGAAAACTTAAATGGGCTGATATGAAGACCATAGATCTATCTAAATCATCATATGCTACTCAGGTTGTACTAGTCTGCTTTGGGATTGCATATATCAGAAATAGCTTTGGTCTGGTCTTATATACCATAACCTTCGTATGCCATGTTGAGTGTGTGGACTTGTAAAAGGCAAGAGCCATCTGGCAGTGGATGCGGCCGTGTTTCTGAACTGTCACACAGACATGAATAAAGGAATTGTGTGTGCTAAAAACATCAGTTGGTTTTGGAGACTGGATCAGTGTATGGGGGCAGGGAGCAGCAGGAGAGGTCTGAAGTGATTGTATGTGTGAGTAAAAACATTGGGTTTGATCTAGGGGAAATACTGGAGCCTTCTGGCAAGCTGAACATGCACAGATCTTGGGACAGGGAACAGGTCTTCTGAGAAGCTGCTAGTTCCGTTGATGTTGGCTAAACTGTACCACAGACTTTCACTGAAGCCATTCCTGTCCTAATTCATAGTGTCTGAAGCAGCAGAATACAAATGTTCTGTTATTTTTTTTCTTCAGCATGCACAGAGAATAATAGCTAACAGAAGCATGCAAAAACTGGCTGTTCTAAATACGTAGTCTATCTGCACTGAGAACAAAGTATTGGTTACATTTAGCTGAAGAAGAATAATGCCATATTTTAAAGCCAGCCAAAATGAAACAGTGAATGCATATAATTGGTACATTTTTGGAAGCTTTTTTGGAAGTCAGAAGGTGTGACTTCGTACCCAGTCTTAATCCGAAAGCTTAGTGAATTGCTTATATGTTGTGTGCAACACTGTGCTACTGGACCAAACGCAGCAGTAGGACAGATGGACAGGATTGCTCTCATAGCTGGTAATCGCCTATCCAGACCTCTGAAGGCAGAGTTCTGTTTCCTCCATACTGCTTTGGTTTGCCAGATCTTTGATGTATTAGTACAAAGTTTCTCTTTAACTGTGGTTTTCAACTTAGAGAAAAAACAGGCTAGGTTCGATCTATATTGGTGGATCAGTGAGTTTTGGTTTAAAAAAAAAATACTAAGCAAGATTGATTTATGATGGGGGGGGCAGGTTTAGCTCAGTTGGTCAGAGCGTGGTGCTGCTAATTCCAAGGTCGCGGTTTCAATCCCCATATGGGCTATGCTGAGAGTTGGACTAGATGATCTCCAGAGGTCCCTTCCAACCTTACTATTCTATGATTCTATGATTTGACCCAGTATAAGATAAGAGCATGCTTCTGAGTTACCTGGGTGAACTTCAGGGAGTGTTGATAGCAATTCAACAGATATCTAAGTTTTTTGGGGTCATTTTTTGGTGAATGAAGTATTTTGTCTATCTTATGCTTTTAGAGATGCAATTTGTTCAAAAGGGGATGTAAAACTGAGGTCTTCACTATTTGTGATTTGTCATAGCTGTCTTAACCCTGTCAACAAAAGTAAGAATTGATTTAATATAACATCTCTGTGGTTTGAACAGCTGCTTTCTGCCTATCTGCATTTCCTGCTTGGAAATATTTTACATATTTTTATTTCTTGGGCTTAGTGTTGGATGTAATAATGTTGATGCTGTTATGCAAGCTGCAATAAGCTCATTATACCATTAATTATGAGTACTTCATTGCTATCAAAGTGCTTTTCAGAATAATAGTTTTCTCCCTTCCCCCTCTCCCAACAAATTGTAAGACAAGCACAGAGACATACTTTCAAAGTTTTTTATCATTATTATTTTGAAATAACTGATATTAGCAGCTCCAGTAAGAATTGTGTAGTGCATTTTTGTTTCTAATGGTTGCCCTATCTGTTAAACTGAAGTTTATTTCTCTTACTCTTTATTCCCCCCCCCCTTTTTTTTTTCTTATATATACATTCCAGTAGTGGAATTTTTGTTGATAGAAAGACCTACTCTTTTAAGAGCTTTGAAAACTTAAATTCAATGAATTTTAAGGGAATAAATTAATAGAATAGCAAGATGATGACTGCAAAGTCGGTAAAAATTGAGTGGAGCTTTGTATCAACTCCAGAGTTGCTCAAGTGTTGTAAGTGTAAGAAGAATCATGTGCTTGCATGTGGGACCTAATGGAAGCTGCTGTAGTTTGAAAAGAGAAGTCAGGTACAATTGAACTTCTGTCACTTAAAACTGTCTATTATTTTGTCTTAGCTCAGTTGGTTAGAGCGTAATGTTAATAATGCCAAGGTTGCAGGTTCGATCCCTGTATGGGCCACTTGTATGAGGGTTGGACTAGATGATCCCCAGCGGTCCCTTCTAACCTTACCAATTCTATGATTCCAATGTAGTTTGCATTTGTCTTTGGAGATGCTTTCTGATGAATTCTCAGTTCTTTCATATGTAAGCAAATTGGTATAAGAGCTCAAGTGCAATAAACTTTCTAAGGCCAGCCCGAAAGAAATAAGAGAGCATAGATAAGATATTCTCACTAAAAACACAGCAGAATAAAATATTAGTGAGAAAAGCCTCAGAAATATGAACAACTACTGTAGGACTAATGCTCACTTTGATTTTTCTCCTGTAAATCACTTTGCCTGAACTTAGTTTCCTAGAATCTCATTTTTTTGTTGATATGCAAAGATGATTCCCCTTGCATTTAGCTTGTGATAATTTCATTACCATTTGAACCAGTGCTTTGTGACTGTAGCACAAGGTAATATAATTGCACTCAGGTTTTGGACTATGGCTGCAGATTGTTAGTGTCTGTGTTTGAGAGTGACTTTATGAAGTTGTCATTTCTCTAGAGAATTCTTAATCCAAAAATAAAATATTGCTTATCCTCCATTCTCATTAATTTCAGAGCTACCACCTGCTTTCTATTGAATTAATAATGTAATTGCAGATAATGCCTTAAAAAAAGTGGGGGAGAGGAAGATGGCTTGCAGCATTACTATGCTGTTCCTGTAACAAGGGAAATAGAAGGTGTGCAGTGGGAAATAGCAAAATGTTAGTGTTCAGGCAATGTGTGAGCATGCTATGCTGAAGCTGTCTCTCTCCCTCTCTGTGTTGTCAAATACATGTCTGAGCAGCAGAAATGAGGAAATAGTCGAAATCTGTAACTGCAGCTTCCCCTTTTGAGGCTTTTCCCATAGTTTTAAGGAGGTTTTTCTAGCACTGGGATTCCCTGCCAAGTTTTAACACATTAACTCACAAAAGAACCTTTTCTCACAGCGAGGGAGAGTATTAGGATCTATGGCCACTATTCGGCTGATTGCTTTCATGCATCTTCATTTATCCTTGCCACCTTTATATTTCTTTCATGAGTAGTAGA
Organism: Rhea americana; assembly: GCF_003343005.1. Classification (NCBI taxonomy): domain Eukaryota; kingdom Metazoa; phylum Chordata; class Aves; order Rheiformes; family Rheidae; genus Rhea; species Rhea americana. The sequence goes on along the minus strand of NW_028186990.1, from coordinate 1,301,011 downwards.
GATGAAGCTTTTTGGGTGGATAAAGGTAAGGAAGCATAAATGTCTAAAGACAGTATTAATTACATATTTTCCTTATACTTAGGAAAGCTGTCTGAAAACAGTTTCTTCCAAACAGAGTGTTTAAATAGGTTTTGAGAATCTCTCATTTCTTTGCACTGTTTGAGGGTTTTTCTTCCCCTTTCCCTGTTTTTCTAAGTCTGCTTTCTGCTGGGGGGAGGGGAGATGGTGCTTTAAGAGGATCAGGTCAATATTCCTCGGAATGAGCAAGCTCTGCTGTCTCACTTCTGCTCCTGCAGTGTCAGGTAAGCAGCGTGCCAACCGAGTATAACAAGTTCACGCGTCCGTGTGCTGAGTATCTGCTCCTTGCTATTCCTGCTTCCACACAGGCCTTCTGCACCTACTTGCAGACTCCTCAAAGGAAAACAGAAATGTAGAGTGCAGCTCAGCTCCCATCTGCAGCAGTAAGCTAGTAAAACCCTTTGCTGACGAGTAGATTGGATTTGCATCGACTCCAGTTATGCGGGAAATCTGGGCTGCTTGGCAGGACGTGCAGGACAAACACTGAAAAGATTCCACAAGTCACTCTATGGGAGACAAACTGTACCACGGGGCATACTTCACTCTAGTCAATATGATTTAGTTTATAAAATATATATAGATATATATGCATCAGTGTTACACTGTTAAAGCTACATAAAGCTACATTTCTACTGAAATGCTTTGAAAAAAATGACATTTTAAAATTAGTATTTAATTACTGTAAATTACATTGGAAGCACACTTCCCCTGGAACCTGTAGTGTTTTTCCTCATGTTGTGCATGTTTTAATTGATCACAATCTGTCCGCAGCTGTTTCTTGCTCAGGTATTGTGATAAATTTGAAAGTTGAGGCAAACTTCTTATATACAAAACCAATTTGTGATAGCCTTATGACACATGATTGAATTACAAAAATGGAAGGATGGTGCTTTCAAAGATACCGCTGCACACGGAGTGTTCTTTCCACTTGCCTGCCATTCTCTGTAGCTGTATGGGCTTTTGCCATGTAAGTGGTGATACGGAGATTTGACTTTCCTCATTGTTCAAACAGCTTGATTCTTTTCATACCAGTAGGAAGTAATTTTGTTACACAGCACTTGTTTTTGAAGGCATTAAAAACTATGTGTTGTTTAGAAGTGCTTGCTGGACAGGGTAATAGTCTCCTGCTTGCTGTTTAAATTAACCCCAACCATTCAGAACATCCTCCTGGGCCACAATAGACCCTTCAGCCCAAAGGGAAAAGCAGTTTTAGGGACTGGAAGGGAAAAGCTGTAATCTTGTGTGTATGCTTTTTTTACAAGATAGACTTGTGTATAACTATATGGTGATATTATACAGTACAGCCTTACTCTCTTGAAATCATGCCTAACAGGGGTATTTGCTATGCAATCTGGCTGCTCCCATGGGCTCCCTTTGCTACCGCATCTGAATACCTTCTGAGACTTGGAAGCTCCAAGTGGGTTCATGTTTCAGACATTTTCTCAAGTTTGGCTCTTTGTATAGCATATCTCTTATGTCTTTGGCTCTTTGTATAGTATATCTCTTATGTCTTTGACTGATATCTCCTTACCTTCTAATGTGGCCAACATTTTGACCTGATTACTGTGGAGTTTAAGATACCTTTTAAAATATTCATGTCTGTGTGTGGGAGGCAAATAAACTTTAAAAAACACTCACTAAGCAAGTAAGAGTATCTAATTTATCTCTGAGTTGGAGATCTAGCACCTACAGCTGTAAAGCTTTTTTTTTTTCTTTCTTTGTAAAGTTGCTTTTAGCTGTGCAAGTTTTGTATACCGAGAAAACAGCTCAACTGAGAATACAGCACTACCCAAACTACTATTTACAGTAGTTAGCAGCAACTCCAAAAATGTACATGACTAATCATATTAGCCACCTGGAAGGAAGTAACGCTTCCACTAGTATTTGGTTAAGTTTGCATGACTTAAAAAGAAGCTCCAGTTCCTTTTTGTACAATCTAAGTGTTTGTCCTACAAGCTGCACAAAGTCCCTCTATAACACCATAGAAATTAGGCAACAATTAATCCTGAACTGAAGTTGGAAGCCAGGATTTGTTTCGTGAATGGTCTTAGAAATATGATACCAACCTCCAAAGAGGAAGAGAGAATAGTGTTTTCTTGCACTTTCTTTAGTTCTTGGTTGGTCACTTTAAAATATATCAATTTGTAGAGTTGAATTCTAGAATAAATACATATCCACAGAAATGAAACTTGATTTTCTATCTTGGAATAAGACTTACTGTGCAAACATTTCCTAGGCATTATTTAATTTCAGAAATACAATTATCTTTTTTTGTGAAGAGTCTTGGCATGTGTAAATATATGTAGAAATGCTTCATAATTTGGAGATCTTTAGTCTATTTCTCTTGACAAGAGTTAATTTACAGTATCTTTGTGATATCTGAAAATACCACCATGCAATCATCTGTTTTATCCACTGAAAACTTTGAGATTTGAATGTAATGTCACTCCTCTATACTGTTTCAACTTAATCTTATCACAGTAAGTTTATAAAACTGTAAAAATTTCAAGCATTTATCCCATTTTCCAAAATGCACATAAACATGCTGTAGACACAAGCATTTTACTTTTTTAAAGAGAGGTCTTAGAAAACTGCTAAACTGTATTTTATGACAGGGAGGTTACCGAACTTCAGAAGCTGAGGGTAGGAAATAGGTGACTCTCTTGACTGCTGTAGTCCCTGAAAATACCAAATGAAATACACTATCCTGAATTTGCGGCCTCTCTTTTCAATTGCAATAAATGCTGCTTGTGGCTGGCATTTTAGGGGCTGGTCTTACAGGACTTTGCACCACAGAACTGCTCACAAAGGAGTCTGAATTTCAAGTGCAAAAGGACTTACTAGCCCTCCTTCCTAGCTACAAATGAAGGGACAGACCTTATCAACAGAAGAGTAAAGCTGCTGTTTGAAATCATTAGTTGAATTAATTTTTAATTCTTTAGTGATTATCTTGATATCTTTATTACTGTGATACCTCTACATGTTTTTTCAGATATTTGAAATTAACTGTTAAAACCAGAGGTTCCCTATGATAGTTGCTTTGAAACCTTATGCTAATCAAATGTAAGATTTCTTTTCAAAGGGATATTTGCAGCTTTCTGCTGGCTTTGTTTCATGCATACATGTTGGATGATGTTTATACTTCACAACTCTTTCTCTCAGTAACACTTTGATGGCTTCCACAAACTAACAACAAAAAAAAAAATCTATGGAAAAATATTTTTCTTTATTGGAGATTAGCAAAAGCTATTGTATTCTAGTATTATAACCTTCTGTTCTGGCCTTGTGTTATGAAATATGGTACAGCTCAAATGATTGCCCTCTCTTAAGCATAATCTTGATGGTTTTCAATCACTGCTGTTGGAGAATACTCTTCATATGGAAAAGGGAGCAGAACAAGTTGTTCTTGCCAGTAGAAAGAATGGAAAATTTGTTCATTTTTGAGCATTTGACTGTTGCATGTAATCTCCATTTGTGGAAAGTGAGATGATAGGAAAAAGCTTCGTTAACTGTGTATACAACAGGACTCTGACCAAATTGTTTTGCAAATGAATGCATGTAACTTACTGGAGTGTAAGCTTAATCACAGCATTCATTTCCATGCCTTCAAAAAATCACTCGCCTCACTCCTTCACAAGCTTTTTGAATAAGCATTTTAAACGGCTTCACTAATTGTCACTAAATGGTACAATATTTCAGGCAAGCTCTGGAAAATAATTTCTCCTCCCTCCCCTTCCAGAAAAGAAGGTTATCTCTTCTGCTTATTCATGGAAGTTTTCACTAATAAGGAAACAGTATTCTTAGATTTTTGTAACTTCTGCAAGCATCTTGTTGATATGTGACCTCTGTGATCCTATTTCCTTCCCTTGTTAACGTTTGTTCTACCTTAAAATCATCTTAATTGGGTGCCTTCCTTCTGCTGACATTTCTCTCTGTAAAACTGCCACTGGTATATCATGAGGGGAATATAAATACATTGATTGACAGCCTGTTATTTGACAAATGGACATTTTGGAACATATGTCTCCACTAGTACATTATTGTACATGGATCATTAGATGAAAGGCTTGAGCATGAGGTTATCCGCACGTCCTAATGCTACAGGACTTTTATTATGCTCCTGCAGGAGACAAATGAAGTAGTTAAAACTTCAGTAATCATCCACCAGTAGCCTGCAATGCATTGTATGTCTCTGCATCAATTATCCATATTTAGGTACTTGCACAAAGATTTATTTAGATGTTTGCTTGTGTCTTGTTAGAAGTTGTCTGAAAGATATAAACTTGCAAACATTTTAAAAATATAGTATTGCCTGACCTGAAAATTATATATCTTTTTCTTTAAAATTTCGAACTTTTTTTTTTAATATGGAAACAAATCCTACAATAAGGTGAAATGGGGACTATAGCTTGTGTGTCAAACTCTGTAGGTATTTTTATTCCAATTCTACTAGCATTTCTTTGTTACTTAATGTCAGTTGAGCCAATTGTTCCATTTTACAGTAATAGATTCATTAGGTTTAAAGTCATGGGGTGTGGGGGGGAGATAAGTCAGACAACATTTTAAATTAGTGCTGTACCTGTATATGACCTATTCTGCGGAGATGTAGTTTGAAGTGAGTGAAGTTAAACCAGCGCTGAGCTTAGCTTCGTCTTCTCCGGTCTGCATTTGCCATTTTTGCATTTTAAATTCATCGCTTCGTGAATTTTGTTTGTGTTACCTTCCCTTGGTCCCTTTCTTAATCATATACATTATGTCTGACTGCATTGTTGAACGTTAGGACTTTGATTTGGTATGATATGAATACAGCTAGCTCTGTGTAAACATGTGAGCTTATTCTTCTAAGACAACTTTTGCTCTGTTGAGATATCACTTGAACTTTCTTTTATTTAAAATAATATTACTCTATAAAGAATATATTTTAAAATATAAATGTATGGGGAGGAGGAAAGATTTGTATGTGTAGGTGTGCATATATATGTGTGTGTATATACACATGGGAGTGCACATGCTCTTTTTGGTTTAAAAAAAAAAGAAAGAAAAAAAGGAAGAAAAAAAAAGAATGCTTGGGTCTTAAAAGATTTTTACTGTCAAATATATAGTTTTGATCAAATACACAATTATGCTTCCCCAGTAAAATTTGAACTGTTCTATACTGCTGCTGACCACAAAGTAACTTTTCTATTTTAAGTGATAGATAATAAACAGAACGTGGTTTCTGAGTTGATGCGAGCTACGTGAATAAAAGTGCAAGTATGCAAGCATGAAGGTATAGTATAGTATGAATAGTGCGGCAATTACTGACTGTTCATTTTAACAAACTTAGCTAATACAAGAATAGTAGGACAAAAATATTTTTAATAACAGGAATCCCTACCTGTTCTGGGAAGCAATCGGTTTTATATGTACCTGCAAATATTTTAACTCTGTATTTTTCAGTTTTCCCTCTGTTCCTCTTCCATACCTGTTCTGCAGCTTCTGGAACTGAAGTGCCAGGTCAAACGCTTCTCCGTCCCTGTGGCACAAGCTGTTTACACTACAAATGTGTGGAAGATTGGAATTTAATGATTTCTAGTTTTTAACAAAAGAGAAGGCTTTCTGTGATATGCACATTTCAATTCTTGGTAACCATGCAAGAATTACTTCAAAAAGCCCTTGAGCTTTTATTTTTTCTTTCTTTTTTTTCTTTTTTTGACAAAAGGTGTGTGTATTCTATAAAGATGTACACATATAAAGTCTCTTGCCTAGAAAATAACCCCCTTACATTCAAACTCTGAGAGCTGTTCAAGTTCTCTCTGTCCAGAGCTCTTGCAAGCAGGATTCACCATTTTAGAACAAAGGGGTCTCTAAGCTTCACCAAAATAGAAAGATGCAATGTAAATAGGAAGAAAAAGCACATTATGTTCAGAGAAGGAGAACTTCCAACAAGTTGCTTTTT
>NW_028186990.1:1196334-1294950 GCF_003343005.1 Rhea americana | reverse complement strand
ATGGAGCAAAAACCACAGATGAAGCCTCTGAGTTACAATGTTGCCTGTGGTGCAAATGTTGGTTATTTCAGGATGTAATTTGTGATTGCTGATGACGGTCTATGCCAAAACAGGCCATGCAATGGAAGATAGAGAGAAGATTACAGATGGGAAAGTGTGATACTTTTGAAGCTGGGCTTGAGCCAGCTCACGGCTCGTTCCTCCACTTTCAACTTTCTCTGCAGTGTGAAAGCTAACCAGTTAGCGTTCAATATTACAGCTAGATCTGTTTTTTTTGGAGCCTTGTGGGGCTAACTTGTAAAAACTGCGTTTGCTCCATTCCTTCCTGTTTTACTAAAAAGGCAATAAACAAATCCTTCCAAGCTCACCTCCTACCCCACTTTTCATAGAGGAAGACTGCTATGTATGAAACCTCCTAAGAAAACTTCCTTTGAAACAGTGTACGTGTGCGAGATCATTGTGACTTTATTTCAAAATGGCAGGGAACCGTTTTCTATTTGCTTTCCTAGGCCAGCAGTACTTGGTGAAGGACTGACTGCACGAAGCAGAGAGGCTCACAGCTGCTGTGCAAGTGTATCTGCAGCTGGCTGTGGCTTGTTTCTGTAGAAGTAGCTGCTAGCTCAACTAATCTGCCCTTCATAATTTGAATTAGGTTCATTAGCATCATTTTAATGGAACTCTTTGTCAGCCTAATACAGTCTGTAACATTGTTTTACTTGAGGAATTAATGCAGATCGGGATCAAAAAGAAAGCTTTCCTCTTTCAATGCAGTAATAGCAAATAGAAGAAGACTGACTTATATTTAAATAAACAGGTTAATTAAGCTTCCATGTATTTCTTTTCTATGAATGTAGTGTCATAGGATTAATAAATTATAGCCGTACATTAAAAATCCATTTCAGAATATCAAGTTCCTGCAAGAACAAAAATATCTCTGCATTATTGCAATCTGTTGAACAGATGACCTTCTAATTTTCCTTGTTTGTAGCATGGGGTAGGATTGGTCTGCACATTTGCCACTGAAAGAAGCGAATGATGCTGTAGCCATTTAATCTTTGTGTTCAATCCTTCTCAGGAAAGGAGATGGGGGGGGGAGGAATAAAAGCGAAGAAGATTCATGAGCATGCACAACCAAATCTCTGTACAGATTAAATGCCCAGTAGCAGACAAAAATTTTAGATTAAAACCAGAGAGAATGCATTGACTCAGTGGGAAAATGTATTTGAAATTAATTGTCTTTTGGCATGTCTTCCCTTTCTTCTGTGATATAATGATGCAGAGAGAAGCCCATGCAAATACAGGCAGGATGTTGGCAGCATGGCAGGTAAATAGTGGCTGCCTTTATTTCTGGAGCATGCCATGGCATTCAGAAATATTTCTGCAGTGCTTAAAGTGCAGGCTTGATGCATGTCTAGAGCTAAACAGAATGGAAAAGGGAACTAAATAGTTTAAGGTTTCTGCTAGTCCACAGCCTGTCCTCTTTGAAGGTCACAGTAATTTACTCTGCAGAAGGATTATAGATGGAAGAGGCTTTTATGAGCAAGGGGCTCTGTTTTACGCCATGTGCTCACACAGACTCTTCTGTTGCGACAGCATGAGAAAGAGCAGTTTGAGTAATCAAAAGGGTTGGAGAAGCAGCACGCGGAGCCAGCAGGTATGCCACCTGCAGCCAGATTTCCCCACTCTCTACAGGAACTCATACCAAAGCTTTCCTTGAGGGCTTTGCCCTGCTCCACTTTCTTAGTTGTCCCAGAGTGGGTTCCCCAGCTCCAGTACTTGATTCCTGCCAGGCCTCTGCCTTCCCAAATCTGTATGCTTTATATTTACAAATATGGTTATATTTGGTCTGACATCCTCCAGGAGAAATGAAAGTCTTGGATGTGGCTGAATAACTGAGTTTATATGCCTCCTATGGCATATATAGCAGTGCCAGTGCAGTGGAAAGATATTTAGAAGGTCATAGTGTTAACCTGTTTCCATCTAAAGCAATGTCCGTTGTTTGTATACTAGTTTTTTTTTCTTCTTCATACAGATTGCTTCCACAGAGGAATTTCTTTGCTGTGCCAGAGAGCAATACTGCAATACAGAGAGACCAGAAAATATCCAGTCATTTAAGTGTGCTACACTTGAGCTGCGGGACAGCTGCATGTCCCTAGGAACAAGGCTCTCACCTGGCATAACCCAGTGTTTGGAGTCAATCTGGGCAGGTTTGAATTATTGCCAGCACTTATTCACTGGTTCAAAGTAAGAGAGAGTGACACTCCAGCCTAGTCTGGCTCTAGCCTAGGACTTGGGAAGTTTTATATTCTAGTTTCCAGGCTAAAGCTAGTTGCATATGGACTTTAGGCTGGGTCCCTCCTGCCTCACAATGAATGCCCAGCTGTTGTTCTGTTCTCATGATACTTTCTTATGCTACTTTCACAGACACTTTTCATCAAAAAACATTGATTCTGTGAAATAATAGCTGTCAGGGGAAATAAAGAAAAAAAGAAGACAAGTTTTCTGAAAATGTCATAGAAGTTATAACAGGTGTTAATTGTATTTAATGGTGGAACTGGGATAACTGTGTTATCCTGCAAAGTTTTCCTCCGCATGTATTATTCTGTTTGCTAACACAATAAGGACTGCAATTGTTCCAGTCAGTTACTAATCTGATCCACAATACTGAGAACTGATGCTTTAAATAGTTTGACTGGACTGAGATGATTTTGACCAGTAAACATCTGCTTATCTGATCATGATATAGGATGGAAGTGACAGACTTTTTAATTTTCTTGAGCATATATATTAAAAAACAGAAAAAAAACCAACCTTGTGCCATCAAGCTTCTGTATGAGAAGTTTCTGCCAAGCATTAATTTTGTAGGATTTGTTATATATTTGTGAATATTGAGGTTTCTGGTGTCAGAATGCAGCGAGGACTGGAGGCTTCCTGGGTCCATCCCACTGCCTGCAAGGGAGCAGGGCACCTGGGCCAGCCAGGGCAGCCCCAGTCCAGATGTCGGTCAGGCTAGGGGATCTTGCAGGCCAGGCTGGGGCCTAGCTTGGTGGGGCCAAGAAGGGGACCTGCAGCTGAAAGCTGCTCCTGGCAGAGATCTGAGCTGAGGTCAGACTCAGTGGCAGTGGCCTCCTTGCAGCATAAGGCTGCGGAGCCATGCTCCCCTGCGGCCTGAGGATGCTCTCAGGGCCCTTTTACCTGGGAAAGAAATGCTGATATTCGCTTAACTGAATGACTGCTAATGAGTACTTCCATAAGTGTAATTTGTGTAACTTTACAACCTATCACACCATGATGTGACATAATGTAGCACTGCTTTTATGGGATTTGGCTGAACTAATGGAGCTTGCTTTAACATGAAAGGTCTGAGGTCACTATATAAATAACCTGTGCTATTGACCTCAGTTTATATCAGGCTATTCCTCTCAGCATTAGCTATTAGGAAAAAAAGAAGGAATATAAGCATAATCCAGTATTTGAATCCAAGATTTAAAAAAACATCACCTAATCTGCTGCTTACTGCTACTTTACTTGCGCAGCTAATACCCATGCTATGGTGAGAGGGTCTTCAGAACTTCTTGCACAAGGAAATGCCTTCTCAGGCTGATGCTCCCCMCCCCCCCCCCCCTTAGAGTTACTCATCTCGGTAGATCTTACTTGAGTAGCAGAATTTCATAGCATCTCCAAAGAATTAAATGGAGCACATGAAAATGTTATAACAACAATGACACAGTGTTTGCTCCCTCATAAATGTAACTTAGATTATAACCTAATATAGAACTGTGTATGTATTTATCTTCAGCAACAGCAGTCTATCTGCTTTGAGGTTACTAGCTTGCAAAACAAGAGATTCTCCTTCAGTGTCGAAACTAACTTTGATGCATCTCATTTGGTTATTTTTGATTTATTTCATTTATAAAAAATATACAGCCTATACAATTATTTGTTCAAATAACTCCCTATGACCAAATATAGTACAGTCAATATGCAACTGTGTGTTGGTTTTGGGACTTTTGAAAGCTTGTGAGCTCCAAATATGATGGGACAGAAACACAGAAACTTTTCTGGGGTGAGGAGAGAGGCAGAAGTGGCACACAATGTGGTAGATCATGAAAAGAGGAGAATTTGACTGAACAACTGGAGATATTTGAGCATGGAGTACCACGTGAAGTAGAGATTTGAGAGCTAAACATAAAATGAGAAGTAATAAATCCGAGTGAAATGTCTCTGCGTTTCAAAGAAAAGCTTGGAAGTTTTTTAATAAGCTGTAGTTGTTGAAGAAAGGACAGCCTCACTTTAAACGTGGCTGTATGAACAAAGAGAAGATTGTGTTATCACTCGAAGTTTCCATGCTGTTGCTGGTTTAATGGCCTCATAGTTATTTTTAAAGTAGCTTTTTGTGTAGCCCTCTGAGGTAAATTTACTGCAAACCTACTCTTTAATTGATATGGTTATAAATGACAAATATTTCTTAATTTTGATGCCATCTAGATCATTTGATTTGTCTGACGTTTCAATTAGGTCTGTTCTGAAGAGAGCGTTGGTGACAGCAGGCCTGACAGTGACAAATGATATTTTATTCATTTTTCTTGTCCTTTAATTTGTCAGCCTGTATTCAGCTCATTCTGTATATATTCTGTGGTGATACTGACTTTGGGTTTTAATTTAGGGTCACATCCTCGCGTTACAGGAAGCAAGGCACCTTATGCAGCACCTGCACTGGTCAGTGTCCTCAGACAGAATCAAGTGCAAAAAATTCAAAGTTTTGTCAAACAAACTTATTAGATAATATAATAGAGCAAATCCTGGTAGTATGTGGAAAACTACGTTGATGTCCAGCACTAGCCAGACTGTGGCCACCCTTGGTCACCAGGCCCAGGCCAATTCCCCTCGCTGGGGCTGTGGGATAGGGCTGGCAGGAGAGGGGGCACCACATGGCCCTGCTGCCCCCCATGGTGTAAAGTTTGAGGGTCATAGCAGGGGGGAAGCATTTGGCCTGGCAGGGTATATCTGTAGGAAGATGAGAAGAGCTGAGGAAGATTGGTGGGGCTGAGGCAGAAGAGTTTGGAGTTAAAGAGCTAGAAAGCAGTGAGAAGATGGGAGGGAAGGCACTGAAAAGAAAACGTTTGGAGAGCAGAAGTCATGTTGGTCAGTGAAAGAAAAGCAGCACTGGTTGGAATTGGGTATGTTGCATCTGCTAAAGGGAAAAGAGCTTGAAGGAGAAGGGGGGAAGCAACAAGAACTGAATGTAAATCCTAGCAGTAAAATTTAGAAAGCTATTACTGTAGCTGGGGGGAAGAGGGAAAGGAGAGCTGTGAAAAGCAGTGGAGGTAAAGCTGAGGGGAGAAAAAGTCTGTCTCTGCGCACACAGCTAAGCTACTGCTTCCTGTGGTTATGTCCCTGTGTGAAGATTTCACCTTTTAAATATCAGCAAATTTGCTAAAAAGCTGCTGCTAAGTTATTTCTCCAAAAATTTAGATTTGTATACCTGAGGATCCCCCCTGGCTCCCAGGGAAGTAACTACTCTTACGCACTACTTGACTTTTAAATTCAGTCACCACTGAAGACCTAAACACACCTGCAGGTGCAGGCGGACACCCGGCAGTGCCTCGGGCTGAGGCTTGTGAAGCTGTCCTGGCAGGTGGATGACTTCACAAGATATCCTGTGTTCAAGCAGTTGTAAAGCTTTGTTCGTTTGTTTGTTTTCCTCTGCAGCACGTCTCGTGCTTAAACACATAAGCATGGCTACAATAGGGACTTCACTGCATGGAAGCTAAGCTTTGGGTTGTGTATCAGGTTTGGCACTTTTCTAATCACTTCCCTAGTTGGGAGAGCATAAGACGCTGTCAAATGTTCCCTCCTGAACCCATAATTCTCTGAGCAAAGTTTTCTCAGACACTAGACAATAAATGTAGTGATTAAACGGGATTTGAATGTAGTAGTCAATTAAGAGCAATCAATAACCACGAGAAAGAACACAATGAGAAATCATCAAGGCATGGAGAGTTATTAGACCTCTCTCTGGAGAGCTACAGTGGTGAATAAGCTCCAAAAGTCTGCGTAGCCAATTCTTTTGCGAGTAGTAATTTAGATGCTAGATCAAATCTTGGGACTGTTGTTCCCTCTATTAGGGAGAGATCTCGTTTTACTTCAGCGTTGACACTGGCCTAGTCAGATGTACAGGCTGTTGTGCTGTAAAATGTTCCTCAGGCAGAGAGCAATGGGACGAACCACAAGGTGCTACCGAGAACGCGTCCCGCTGCTGCGTTCTCAAACCGAGAAATTCCCAGCACTGAAGCCGTGTGTTTCTCAGCATCAGAGAAACCGGGTACCTCACTGCGATCTTCCTCACCTAGGGCTTATCCTAGGGATCAGACTCTGTGAATTAGCTGGGGTTTTTTTGTTTGTTTTCCCAGGCTTGAATCTGCTCTGTCACAGTAAAAGTGTTAAAGATATAAACCAACATGTCAAGATAATGTCTGCATTCTTTCTTATTAAAAACTAAGTGTACCCTTAGAGTTATGGGGGAGATGATATACTGTTAGCGAATTTATTGATTTTTTTTTTTAGTATATATATATATATTTTTATTACTCTGCCCGGTAGAATAAAACAACCAATATATGTTAAAAGATGTTTAACAGAAGTTTAAACCTTGAGGGAAATGCTAAAAACTATTTTGTAGTGGTATACTTTGAAAATATGAACTCTGCTACAATAAATTCAAATTTACTGTATGTGTGTGTATATATATATATATATATATACACTTTTTAAGTATATGTTTTTTACTATTGTTATATAAATATGATTTATTTATTCTCAGATTAAACAGATCACCTTTCATATTGGCAGCACTGCTAGGATCACAACCTCCTCACATTTTTTTTTTTTTTTTTTTAACAAAGCCCCTCAGAATTACAGTGACTGTATCATTGCTTCATGAAAATTCTTGGTGTCAAAACTGCCTATTCTTTTGATCCATGTTCCAGTCGCGTAACTTCATTGCCTCCTTACTTAAGTGAAAACACCTATTTACTTGTATCAGGAAAAAAAAATCATCATGACAAGCCATGAGTTCTTAGCCAGGTAGGCCTAAGAGGAACCCGGTCCCTTCCTGTGTAAATCATTATCAAAATTACCTTATAGTTAACATTCTTTTAAATAGATGCTTGGCAATATACGCCTTCAAATCTTTTCTCTTAAATTCATAAAGAATTTCTAAAATTCTTGATTATTTTTTCTTTAATCTCTCTCTAGTAATCAATTATTGAGGCATTTACCAAAATTTTAGCATTACTTTATTTCTTTGTTAAAGCAGTAGGAGAGATCCAGTTTGACTAAACGATCTATAGATATGATTATATTATGTTCATACTGCTTAGTGTTCAAGTATATTGTCCTCTTTTAGGTTCTCACTATTCATGAAATGCCTTTGAAGAAGAAATGTCATCTTAAAAGCCATGTGTGCAAGCTCTTCAAAGAAAACGTTGCCTTAATAAAATAGTATTATTTTTGACCTCTTTAGTTTCAATGTTTCTTGCTGTTTTCAATGTCCCCGAGGGATGAAACTTTATTTCAAATAACAAATCAACACAATGTTAACAACTCTTTTGTATTGGAACTTCAGAAAGAAAACTCTAACAAAATACCTTCAACTCTGTTCTTTTGTAACTTTAATGTTAGGTTTATCTGTTATGTTGTGATTTCTATAGTAAGTTGCAGTTCAAGGCGTAACTGCGTATGTGTTTATACAGAATAGAAGTGTTTATTGAATTCAGGCTCCTCTTAAGTTTTATGCTGCCTTGGTCTGAAGTAAATAGAGGTATTATATAAAAATGTAACCCCTGCAAGAATTCCAGATTGCTTAAAGTATTGTCTGCTTTTAAGAGGATTAGATGCTAGAAGTGAGGAAAAAATTACTCTTCCTGTGATGACATCCCCCCTCCCCTTAAGCAGAAATATGGAGAACTATTTTGATTCAACTTCTCGTAGGAAAACTCCCATTGGTTTGGAGCTGGAAGCAAGTAGCAGTTGCTTAATGCACATCTTGTTTTAGTTGCACAGTAGTAATTTCAAACTCCTAGCTCCTGAGTGAACTGTGTGTGTTTTCCACCCATGCTTTCTGAAGCTTTTCCAGTTTGGCCTTCCAAATATTCAATAATTTGAACACAGAGAGCAACGGAGACTGACTTACTGATCTTGTAGGCAGGAAGGACATCCTGCAACATGGTGAGAGATTTAGATTCACGTTTCTGCTCTGAATCAGGCATAGACCCTTGGGTGGTAGGCCTTTGGGGAGGTGCTCCCTAAAATAGCTTAGCCAGGTTCTTTACATTTTTCTTTTCTCTTGCAATCCAACTAACATATATTTTAATTTAAATTACTGTCCCTGCCAAACTGGAAACATGATTTTATCTTCTTTTCTTCTCCATTCCTCCACATCTCCTGGGAAAGAACAGAATGTTGCAAGTAGGTATGGCTGTTACCTCCTTTCTTCTACTTCAAAAGATGGGTACAAGAAGAGGGGAAATGATAACATCAGAAAGTACTGTGACTTGAGAGTTAGGATAGAAGCTGAGCTTTAATTTTTCAGTCTTGTGCTCTTAATATTTCCATATTTATTTTCATTTTATGTAATTTTTGAAGCATATGGATTTTATACGGGAATACATTTTCTTTCCTGTTTTTCTGTTATATTTGCTCATAAATACTTCAATGGACGGAAGAATATGAATGCAAAGAGAAATGTCAACTTCATTAAATTCAGTCTGTAGTAGGCATGACCTCTTCTGTATGCTTTTCATTGTAACTTATGCGTAATGTTTTATTAGCAAACCATAAACTCTGAAATTACTGAGAGTAGAAAAAGTGCCCCCATTTCTAGATGAACTATTAGCTCCGATGTCATATAGAAATCAAGGAAAATACATTATTGTGACAACTTCAGTGCTGCCAACACAGCATGCAGCTGCCCTGCTAGAACATCTCTGCTGTAAGATATCAATCTCTGGTGAGTCAAGTTCCTTTGTGGGTAGCGTAGACGTATGAGGAGAAACAGCAATGTTTGCATGGTGATGCATGATGCAGTGATGCATGAGAGGCCCATGACACACTTCTGTGCTCAATTATGGCTTAGGATAAAGCAGAGCATGGTTAATAAAATTTTTGATATAAAAGGAATGAAGGCAAATTCAGTTCTGGGTACCGCATGGTTGCACCAGTGGAAGTGAGGACAGAACTTACTTGAACATCACCTGTGGCTTGCCTTTTGTAATGTCCACAGAGAGAACACCTGGTGGTTGACAGTAGTGAATGGGAGAAAAGAAAGTAATTTGCACACAGCTATATGTAAGCCAGATATTTGCTTGTAAAAATCTACATGTCGTGTGCAGAGGCTTAAATACCTGAAAGCAGAGACCTATTGGGTTTCTCTTTTGGTTTTGTCCATATGTAAATTGCACTGTACTCGATAAATATCTACAACAACAAAACAGTGAGTAAGGAAATAGCAAACTTGAAGTTCTGATCAGAAATCCACTTTCCTCAGATTCACTACAATAATGTAATTCCTACTGTAGGCATTTGTACTGCTTCAGAATAGGTTCTGCACTAAAGATAAAACAGCTGCAGTGTTCTGTACAGTGATAACCAGGCACTTCTGTGACAGTTGTGCTAGCTTAATCTGACTAATATAAACACAGGAATTAGCTTCATCTGTCCTCCACTAAGATTTGGTTAAAATAAAATACTTGATTTTTAACTTGCTATTAAATAAAATGGAACTATTTATTCAAAATTTATGCCATTTTTTCCCTAAAAAAAAAAAAAAACTCGAAACAAAAAACCCCACCAAACTCTAAAGTTTGATTACTCTTTTTCTGGAAAAAAATAGTTTGATTGCTTAGGACTATTTCTTTGCTTATAGTTAGGTGTGTTTATAAGCAGCCTGTGAAACTGGCTCATTCAATAGACCAGAACTGGGATGATCTCTGAGTCTCTGTGAAAGCAGCTGTGTATTTATGGTTAAGTTTAATTTTTCCAGATATTCTTCACGTCTTGAAATCTGCATTACATCACTATTTATTATTATTTATTATTTCCATTTAATTTAAAAAATCAAATCAGTTGCCTAAGTGGGGAGAGAAGGAAGACAGTTTACTTTCTTCTTAGCATTCGTTATCATCCCTCTTTCTACTAACAGAAGACAAGAAGCATATGAAGGAAAAGATTTTTTTTTTTCCCGCAGATAACGTGTTTTGCGTATGAGGATTTTGCTATTAAATTCTTTGAAAAAAATCAATAAGGTAGTTCAAGTGAAATTTTTAAATTATAGAACAGGCTTTTCTCCAAGTTTAAGCTATGATATTCTCTGCAGATATTACTTTTAACATAATTATTGCTGATAATTGATTTTGGGGGATTCTTGGAAAAGAATTTGATTGTGGCTGGCCTGAGAAGGTACAATCTGAAGAGCAGATGTGCATGATCTTTTTTTCATGTCTTTGGGAGACAAAGATCATCCACTGTAAGGTTACTGCTTGCTTTTACCATGTTTTGCTAACGTTCTCAGAGAGTCTGAGGAGTCTGGTATCACTGGAACCTCAGTGTCACTGGACGTCTAATAGGTGCAGGTAAAGCAGGCATGGGAAATGGGAGAGGGAACTGAAGTGAGAGCCTCGTGTTGTCAGGAGCATCAGAAGCTGATGCGAAGAAAATATATCTGCACCCACTTCTATGTCTATATGTGTCTGAATCAAGAGAAGCATGGCTTGAGATTGCAATTGATTCAAGCCAAGAAAGCAAGGCAAAATATTGGTTATGAATATTGAAACCAATTCCACTTAAGAATTAATATATTTCCATATTTTTTAGTGTAGCCTTTGGAATATCTTATTCTCAGCTTTGAGGTTTTATTTGGGGTTTTATTTTCTTACGGACCAATCTCTACAAGGGATTTGTCTCTTGTATAGTAGAAATATAACTTTCCTCTTGAAAGGATCACAGATCTATAAAAACATTTCTGCATATATACACTAGGATAAACCAAAGGAAACACAGCTGGAGTTTTGACAACGAGATCTGAAACAATTGCGTTGTTATGGTAAAATGAAACTCAAAGTGACTACAGATACCTAAGGGAGTTGATAAGTACATGGGGGGGGGGGGTTAGGGAGGAGGAAGAGCCTTTAAGCAGTTATGGGGTTGCTTTAACAGAAGAGCTGAACACTACATGTTGTGTTGTTAGAGAGTTAAACCTCTCAATGCTATTTTCAAATGCATTTCATAGTGAAAAGGGCTATACAAATGGAATCCAACAGCTTGCAAATGAGGTTTCATGGCAACTGATCCCAAGTTTGGGGTTGTTTTTAGACTTTGATAGTTGTTCAAGAATCCATTTACTTGTGAAGAAAGCATGATCCTATGATATCTAGAGATCACTCTCTTTGCTATATACATGGGGAGAGATGGGGGTGATGGTGGTGGGAGGAATTCTCTCTCCTTGAGGGGGTGGGGGTGAGGAGGTCTCTGAGTTGGAAGAATACAGAAAAGACAAATAGCCAAACACAGTACTTACAAATGTAGGTTTTTCTCTTAATCTAAATGCCCCAGTATTCAAATATTATTTTATTCACCCCCCTCCAAACAAACAAACGATGTGTGTGTTGTGGAACGGGATCTCATTGTAAAATCTGGATATTTTTCCTGTAGTCTGAACTGGGTGCCTGCACCGATTCAGATCTGAAACTAAATTCTGTGTTCAGCTGAGCCTCTGAATTCTGAAGACTGCAACCTGCTGCTCTAAGTTAATAGTCTTCAGGAGACTTTCTTTTAAACCAATCATTTGTAGATATAAATATCACAACCAAATAGCTAGGGGGAGTGCCCTAGCATTTGAAATGTCACCTGCATATCTTCAAGCTCATTTTGAAATAGTCTCTTACAAAATACTTTAGACCTTCCTCACCCTAACATATGCCTATATACACATACAGGAAAGGTAAGTACATGACAGTATATTCTTTATTGCACAAAATGTGCTTTCAGAGCCCAGAAGTTTAATTTATGTCTATAGGATGTAGAAAAGAAGAGAGAAGACTGAGGAAAATGCTTTAAGGAGTAAGTGATTTTAATTTAAGACTAAATGAAAACCTGAAGAACACACCATTCACTCCAGCATTGACAAGATAACTTTAGGTAGTTATTTAATATAAACCTCTCTTTAAAAAATAATTGTCAAAGCTTTATTATTTTAACAGTTCTTAATGGCCAAGGAACAGCACTGCAAAGTATTTGCTGTACAGCTGAAGCAATAGCTAGAAGCCTGTGAACAACCCTCATTACTGGAGAAAAGACTTCCTGAAAGTATGAGCGAATGAACTGTTAATTAGTGGTCACCTGTTTTTCCTAATGCTAGATATTTTATATAAAATGACTACAGCAAGGGCAAACAGGTAACAGTGGCTGCAGAAAATATGATATTCGGAGGGTTTAAGGTGATGGATGGTGCAGTAGTACAAGGCTTTGTGTTGAGATCAGTAATGCGTCCTAAGTATTTTCTTGTTATTAGGTGAATAATTATGCATCTGTGATGGAAAATCAGCTTTCTCCAGTGGAGTAAAGAGTGACTAGGAAGGTGAATTTTTATACATGAAAACATAGTGAAACTGTTTTGAATGCAGATGCAATCTAATTTCACTGACTGTACTAAGCTTATGGTTTACTGACTCCTGTGAGATTTGAGCAAATTCTAAAAATCATCCTTTTAGTTTCATCTGGATTAATGCTGATGATCCATTCCTGTTCACTGTGGGGGCTGGGGGGAAGTCTCAGCTGGGTGTATTGACATGGTGATCCCAGTCAGCCTGTATATGTGCATGTGAAAATTCCTACTGTCTTTAGATTATAAATGGAGAAGCATCTATTTCAAATCAGTTTTCAAAGACTTACACTGGGGGTTGATGGTTGTGTTTTGTTGCAGGGTTCCCCAATATCAAGCACTTAAAGTCCTTAAATCCTCCTTTTTTTTTTTTTTTTTTTTTTTAAATGTTCTTCCTTTCTTCAGATTAGACTTCAAGATCAGCATTTCCCGAAATTTCAACATTTCAGGATCAGTGTGTCCTTTCCAATCATTTCCCCAGTTTGTGATCAGTGTGTTGTAATATGCTCTCTTCCTCCTTCTCTCTAGGCTCCATCAACATTTCTTGGCCTGTAAAAGGACACCTTCTTTCAGTTTAGGAAGTACAACTGAAGCTTAGATTCAGCAATTTGAAATTAAACAGCATTTTTTAAGTAATTTGGTCTTCAAAAGATTCAGGGCTGGAAGGAAGGAAATGTGTTGAAGGAAGAAGTAGAAAAATCAGAATTAAATTCTCCTACAGCAATACAGTGGACTTTATATTCTTTTGTAAGTCCCTTAATTCAAATAGCTGCTTTTAAGAGTAGGAGGTAGTCATGGGCCAATTATTGAGGAAAATATCTATGATGTTCATTCTCACAAAAATGTGTGAATTACTAATAGCCTTATTAATTAAATGGAAAAAGGTGAGTGAGAGGAGACAAGTGGTGTATATTGCCTTTGCTCTGTAATACTCTCATTGCTTTTTACTTCAGTGAGACCTTGTAAAAAATGAAAGATTTTACATGACTTGTTTTCAAAACTCTTATTGCACCTATGGTAGTAAGTGCAACACAGGATTTCCTTACAGACCAACAATCCCTTTATTGTTACAATTGATGAATATTACTCTTGACCCATGACCAAAAAAGTCTCTTGGATGATCAATGACCTTTGGTGTTGTTAATCTAGAAGTCAGATGCTATCTAGTACAAGAACATTGCAAAGAGAAAAGATTTCATTTATTGTATCTCTTCAATATGTAAGAATCCAAGATTGTTACCTCAGAGGATTTTCGTGAAGTTGAATCAGATTTAAAGATGCGTGAGCATGTGCACATGCACACTTAACGTGTGTAAGGTCATGTGCAAGGATGTGTGATATGGGTCTGAAAATAGGAAGTATTTGAATCTATATTTACTGTAGAGTTCTAAAGATTCAGTAAGATAGACCTGGTCTTCATATGCCTGAAAGTTCTTTTCTGCACTGAGATGATAAATGTAAATGCTAGACCCTAAGTGTTTACTACTTTTACAAAATTGAAATCAGTTTTTCAAAACCAATATAAAATACAACAGATCATTAATTTGAAATCCAAAACTACACTTGTGGTACCATTTGGTTGAAATTCCTTGCAAAATCTTTCAGTACATATTCTTTTTCCCTTTCATTAATTATGGCTGAAGGCTACTATGCTTAATAATAGGACTCTGATAAAATGCTTTAAACAAAATGATGATGGCTGCTGCAGCATACATCAATGTAATAAAAGTGCTGTTGCAGTTAGTTATGTGACAGTAAAAACCAAGAGTGGGGTGCCTCATTTATATGAGCTACAGCTGATTCACATTCAATTTTCTCAGGTAAGTAATCACACGAATTTTGTTAGGTAATATTTGAGAGCAAAGCAAGCAGGATCTAGCTCTTTAAAGATCTGTGGAACTGCAACTTGGGCTTTTGCCAATGCTTCTTAATTGAAAGGAAGATTGAGACAAAATTATAATGTTTTGTGTGCCAATGACTGCTTGCAGCTTGTTAATCCACTTTTTTGAATCTTAATGAAGCATTCTTGCATAAATAAAACATACTATTATAAGATAAATGATGCACAAGATATATTTTATGTAACTAAGTAAGGCATAACAAATTGGTCTGGATTATTGGCCATGTATAGCTGGGCTATATGAAGTGCTAGAGGGAAAAAGTAATGTACCTGAGGTAAAGCATGCTAAGAGCCTTGTCAGAAACAGCGTGAAGAGAAAGACTGAGATTGCAGATAGAACAGAAAAAAAACTATCTGCATAGCCAGTGTTCTTGAATATCCTTACAAAATCTCTTGTTTTCAGAAGGACAAAAATGGAAGATACTATATTAACATCAGGTCAAATCCTGTTCATCTGTTATTTGGAAGAGTTTCTCTTGAATAAGCGGGGATATCTTTCTGTTAGCGTTAAGAACCCTATCAGGAGACAAACCCTTGATGGTGCATTTCTTGCCCAGGTATCAGTTAGATCCTGATCATTTAGAGAATGTCCTGAGCAAATCCATTCAGATCATCAGGTGTAACTGTAATCATTAGTATTGCACAAGTAAATCAGCACTTAGAGAAAAAAAGAGGGAGGGGAGGAAGATATGTTAAGAAATACGGTTTGTAGATTTTTCCTCCCTCTACCATTGGTTTTCAGGGTTGCTTCATTCCTGAGGACAAGGAATGTCAGATCCATTTGATCTTGATGGGACAGACAGGTGATTTCTTGAGGATCTAGCTGTAGATCCACCTTGCAGATTGTATGAGCACACTTGGTCTACAGCAGTGCGAGTTTGGAGGGGGTAGTTCAAGGTTGCAGTGATTTGAGCAAACTCATCTGGTTCTGAATGAAGTGACATGGAGTTATTTTTTAATCCACTGACACAGTTTAGCAGTGGGGTGTTTGCAAACAGCCGTGAGTAGCAGCTTCTTAAATTGCTGCAATTGCTTCTAAAAAGATCCTTTATAAAGCTTTTAACATCCTCTTAGGGCATGATTTTAACTGGGTCACTTCAAGACGTTTCTCCTGTCTTTCCCTACCTTCTTCTTTTAGCCTAAAGGATACTCTAGGAGCTAACCCAGCTTTGTAAAAAGTGAGATTCCCTTGTATATCACATAGCCAACAATTGCCTGGTACTGACCTAGCATATTGGCACTGTATGACTATAGCCATGGTAATGAATTTTCTAGTCTGAATTTTCTGATTAATTTAATCAAAATGAATTTAAGCTTTCCTCATAATTTTTAATGTTTGTACCTACAGCAGGAAGAGAACTATGAAGGCCTTTATAAAGTTCAAATCTTGGCATATGGCAACATAAACTATACAGTTACATATTTCAGCATTAGCAAAACTTAAATTACTGTATATATTACACGTGCAATCTATTGTCATGATTTATGTCAATATATAAACAAAGAAGCCTCTATCCGTGGAAAGTCTCATCTGCTTGTCAAACATGAATAGTAAATAGAAGGGAAGGAAAAAAAAACAAAAAACAAGTAGTATGTTGGCAGATAAAATGACCGAAGATACCTTTGTAGGAGCATAGATTGAAAAAATTAGACCAGAGGTTTTACAGGAATAATTTTTCATTTCATTTCAAAATTTTGTTTTCAATAATATTTAATGAATATTTTTTAAAAAATCATATATACAAGAATTCTAGAAAAAATAGGATTTGGCCAATGTTAAAGAAATGTGTAGGGCTGAGGCAGAAGGAAAATTTATCTTAAGTACATGCAATAGATTTTGTTCTTAATGATCTTTGTAATGAGGTGCTTCCATGATCCTCAAGAGTGATGGCAATTAGTCAGCTTACACTGAATTGTGCAGCTGGTTCTTGTCCTAATTGCTACTAATTAATGAAATAGTGAAGGGTAAGTGATTTGTTCAGTTATGCTATTCTATAACTTCACACTGGATAATCTGACTGAACTTTGGGTCTCTGAGGCCAATGTATTCTATTATATAAAGCCAGTATGACACTCTCTAATTATATGAAGGTTGGAGAACCACTTAATAGGTGTATATACAATGTAGAGTAATGCTTAAGATGTGTATGTACATTGTAGAGTAATGGCTTAACAAAGAATATAACATACCTGACAGAGATTTGTATTTATTAGCTAGGGAGAAGAATGGTGTTTGTCTGAAAGACAGTACTAACTTCTTTTACAGTAAAGCTTAGATATTGCATGGTGTGTGACTTGCTTTTTCATTCAGGAAAAGCATGTTCAAGTCTGGTAAACAGCTTTAAGCAGCGATTTTTTTTTGTAAAAGATTTTGGAGGATCCAAATATGTTGACCTTTCAACCACTGAAATTATTTTAGTTCTTGAGCTTGAAAGATAGAACCAAGAAAGTGTTTATCTGAATCACTCTTGGATTCAGTGTATGTGTCCGAAACTAGAATTTCAGAAGAGCATTTCATAAGACTAATCCCAAGAAAAGAGGGAATATCACTACATTAGCAGAAACTAAAGATCTCCCCTTTCTAATTAGTAAAAATCATAAAAGACCACTCACTTCATGAAAGGTCTGTCATGGACTTAGTTAACTGAAGTGTGTGGGGCCTGATCTACTTCATAGACCAATAATAACATTAGCAGAATTATCTTGCATTTGTCTGAGATGGCAGCAAATTTGACAGGAAAACTTTGCTATGTTGTCTAAAATGACAAAGAGAACTTCAGACAAAAGCTGAATAAAATCCGTTCTTTTTTTCCATTCAGTCCTACCAGTCCTGAGCCCCTTTTTTAATCCTTAGTTATACAATGTTTTCTGTAAATACAAAAATCTATTTCAATAATTTGAGTAATTTTAGAATGTGATGCCATGAACAAATAGTCTGATTTCTTGCTTTTATCCTCATATGAACTTTTCACCAAGATCACATACAAGTGTATTGTAGAATATGCAAATATTAGACAGCGTTCTAATATATTTGTTTAGATAATACATTAGCAGTAATAGCCAACTCCTGTAAGTTGTATCAAGAGAATTCATAACTCAGTAGCAACGTTTTTAATAAATATCTGAGGCATTTTGATTCTGTGGTAACATTTTCTTTAAAAACAATGCAGAAACACAATGGGCAGACAGAAGAGTTCTGCACTTTACGTGTTGAAGAGGCAGTTAATTTTATTTTGCAGTCACATTGACTTTAGGAGTACGATACTGTTTCTCCTAAACAAAACCAATCAGATGTAACTGTTAGCATTTACAAACAATTTCATTGTTCTCCTCTTGACTAGGTGAACACTCAGATGTGATGATAAACTACTCTACTGAAATATCACTTGCATGGTTTTGTAGTCCCTGTGGCATTTAGGAAACTGTTAGCTTAGTCCTTGCCTTATAAGCAATGACTAGGTGCTGAGAGTACCAAATACCTTCACTTCTTGCAGTATTTCTGTGCAGAGTTGAATACTGAACAGGAAGGTGATAGGTAGGTATTTTATGGCAATTTCTGTTGCAGAGTTTGCAGAAAGCAACTAGAGATGTATTGGTGCTGAAGTAATCCTAGATTTAGGTGAAGTGCAAGTGTCTACATCTTGATCTAGTTACCCACATTGTACTGCCATCGGTATCAACTGGAGTTTCTTTGCTTCTGAACGAATTTCTGGGCAATCAGTAGTCAGATATATATATTTTTCTCCATCTCTTTTTACTCCTGTCCCTCTTCAGTGTTGGATGATAACTCAAATGCTAGGAGGCAGCTACTGGGTCTATTTCCTGGGTCTACATTATTTGAAGAAAAAAGCCTCTAAAACTGTGATCATTATCTTGTTTCCATCTATACCTTAAATAGAATTTACATAACTCATCCTCCAAAAAAGAAAACTTCAAGCATGAAATCTCTCCTTTCTTACACTATAACAGGTATGTCCTTCCTTCCCCCCTCCCCTGCCAAGATTTTTAAAACGTGCTGACCCCTATTTACTAGGAGTATGTAGCATGGTGAGGGAGCAGAAGCTCTTCTCTTTAATCTGATTGGCCATCAGTGAAGCTATCTTGCCTGTAGCTTGCTTAGAGGGCTGCGTAATTTGGTCTCTTGGTCTCTTGTAATTTGAATAGCTGGAGTGGGATGAACCTTTTCATTAAATTGTAATTCATTGGAGAAGAGTTCTGCAGACATGAAACTGTTCACATTTTCAGTGAATAGCTTAGGTCCAAAAAAGGAGAGGGAGACGTATGTACTGAAAATGTGAAAATGTTTTCTTTTACTCCTGGTACGTGTATATTATGATAACTTCACTTATATGATTATATGCCTATTTTTCCCCATTGGACTCCTAGCTTATTCAGTATTCAAACTAGAGAGTATTTGCTTAATGACCGCTACTGCCATTTGAAAATATTTCAGTGATTTATTTATCATAGAGTGTCCAAATTCTGCTTTGGAAACTTCCTTTGAGAATTATTGGCTACAGACATGAATAAAGTCTCTCTACCTCTCCGGGGTGAGATGAGGAAATTATAGTGCCATGATCTGACAAAGGAGGACCTGAGAAAGGAAGATTACATCAGAAATGCTGCTAAATTTGAGTACCTGCTTCAGGATGCCTTTTTGAGTGATATTACCACTGGATAATATTTCTCACGTTCATAATGCGGCTTCTGTATACTCCCAGTATTCTGAAACGAGTTTTTGATTTCAGGCTGAGCTATCAAAAAATAGAGACTCTCTCAACTAGCCTGCTTCTATTGTCCCAAGCTCTCAGTCCCAGCCCTCTTCTGATGAGCAAGAATCCAGTTTTAACTCATAGCGCTCTGCCCTGCCTCCTCAAAAAAGGGCTGTCTAACTAAATGTAGGCATTTGCAGTGTGGACATTTACATCCGAGCTATAACACTGGGCTCTTTGCATAGTCAACAGAAAGAAATAGATGACTGTAGGATGAGATTGATCTCCCACAGATAAAGTCTAAAATACACCAGTTGATTTGCATTCTAGCACCTGCTTCAGAAAGAAAGGTGAATAACTCTCAACTGAACATCTAAAGCCAGGTGAAATTAACCCCTGTCTTCTGTGTCTCAGACCAGCTTGCTCCTTCCTAAGCCACCTGTGCCATGCTTTGTCTCCTTGGCTAGACCAACGTGTCTTCATTTTTTCTTTTTTTTTCCCCATCTGTCTGCTCTACCATTCTTCTCCACTTCTTTTTCTATGCAGTGTGTGGGTTCTGAAATGCCAGGCTCATCAACAATATAAAATGACATTCAAGTTCCTGCATCTTTTTCCAACCTGTAAAGGCATAGGAAAAACCTGCTCATCCCTTTTGGTCCTGCTCACTGTGCTGTGGGACAGCAAAAAAGGTCAACCTGAAAATTCTCTGAAGGGCTGGAGCATGTCTAATGCAGCTGGATGCTTCTGAAAGTG
This sequence comes from Rhea americana, assembly GCF_003343005.1. Taxonomy (NCBI): domain Eukaryota; kingdom Metazoa; phylum Chordata; class Aves; order Rheiformes; family Rheidae; genus Rhea; species Rhea americana. Next base: position 1,274,927 of record NW_028186990.1, on the reverse strand, counting down.
AGTTGCTGTTTGACAGCGTCTAATACGTACAGCTCGAGAGTTTTTGTCAAGTTTGAACAATAGCATGTTTCTAACATCAGAGAGCATACTCTTCTGGCCAAGTTTCATTTGGCTTTAAAGGAGATGTGAGAGCTTTTTGATTAAATATTATTTATCCTCATTAAAAGATTGCAAGTTTTCTCTCAATTTTATTTCTAAAATATCTGACTCCTTTAAAAAGAAAAAGAAGTTTTCACCCCAAGATTCAACCTAAGGCAGCAGCATGAGACCAATAGCACCTGTCCCAGTGATTTAAACTGTTGGTTATAAGGGAAAGAAAAGGTTTGAAAATCTTTACAAAATTTTATCATAAAAATGTATGGTTTCTTATGTAAACTCTGCAGATGTTTATTTGTATAACATATCAACACTGTAGATTGAGGTGGGAACTTCTCTTCTAGCTGATAGTCTTAACAGCAGCAAAGCATAGTCTTTAGCTATTACAAAACTACCTATTAATTTAGGTTATGATTATCAAGCAGTCTCAATTAGGAAAGATGATTTTACTGGAAGTTTAAGGCATGCCCAATAAGGGATAATGAGCAATACTAAAATTCAGTACCCCCTCCTATGAACAGATCTAAACTAGGATCTAAACTTCCACCTCCTAGGAAATTTGCTTAACCACTTTTATACGAGGTATTGAAGGATTGGTGATTCTGTTATTTCTAGTTCAAACTACTTCTGTTTCTCCCAGGTTAACATTCTTCTCCATTCAGTGTGGGTATTGAGGGTGAAAAGAAAACTGCTACTACCTACAACTTTATGTTTTGCTTCATTTTGTTTCGGGTGACTGAAGAGGAAATGCTTTGGTTCAAATCAGTAAATAAATATATACTACAAATGCCTATCTCCTCTGCAAGTGCCTCATTAGCCTGACATAGAAATTCTTGGATATGTATGATATTACTGATTCAATAATGTATGCTGATAATGCATAATTCCATAGTAAACCTATGCGTTACAATTGGGAAGCATGTTACACTTAATCAGTGGCTATAAAACACGTCTACTTATACATCAGTTTGTAATTGTTCCTTATCTTTTGGGATGCTTTTTCCTTCTTCATTTATACTGCTCAGCTCTCATAGCTCTGGGACATCTGACAAGTTAACTTGTAGCTAAATGAAGAAACAATGGTGAAAGACCTTTCATCGGCCAAGGACTTCAAGAAAAGGAGGTTCTGCGTGAGTTGCATGCAGGGACAAGATGTCAGGGAGAGGCAGGTTCCAAAGGTTCCAATTAACTGTTTGTTCTGTGTGAAATGAAGGAGTGGAAATACGGAGTTGAGACAGCGACTCTTATGCTGAGGAGGCCTGATGGGAGAGCCTCCCACCATAGCTGTATGCCTGGAAAATTGCAGCTCTCTTGGTCAGGAAAGAGCTCTGCGGTACTGAAATCTCTGCTTGGAGATCTGAAATCTATCTCTGGGTCTTAAGGTGAAATTTCTAAGGTCCCCTATCAAGTGCTTCAGCTGATCCCACAAATTCTGAGGTATTCGTTCCTTCTCTCTGTAATGCAGTGGGGTAGAAGGTATAATTTATATTTCCTGCAGGCTGTAATATTGCTGTCTTTAAGAGCACAGCATGCTACTTACAAAACTTGACTTCTGATAATGACTGTACTTTCACTTTATCCTGGATAATACACATCTTGCAGTAATTTCCTTATGATTACATCTCTTTTGTATATAGCGTAAAAACAGTCTACTATAAGGATAGTTGTCTTTAAGCGTTTCTTAGATTTTTTCTTGAGTCAGAGGCTACTACTGGTCAGAGATTGCTTGTATTAGCTGTGTTGGAAACTCATTTCAGCAACACAGTAGTAAACACAGTGCCTTTCTCTCAAGAGAAGGGGAAGTAGAGAGGTCTTTTGCTTCAATATAAGTTTTTTTTGTTTTTTTTTTTTTTTTTCCTCAAATGTCAGTATGGTGGAAGTACATACAAGAATGTAATATTTTGATAAGATTTGTTTGGAAAAGCTTGTAAAGGCAGAGTATACATATATATGAGAGAGAGTTCCTGTAATAGCCATCAGCTGAATTTAATTGTAGCAATTCATACCTCTTACTAGGAAAGTAGAAGACCATAGACTAAAGCCTACAATCCACCTTATCCTGAATTATATACATATACCCAAGTGTATGGAGATTTCATGTGAAGCTGAGGGATTTGCATGCTGGGGAACAGCAAGAGCCAGGCTGCTTCATGAGGCAGCACAAGCTAAGAACCAAGGGTGGCCTGAGCCCAGGCTGAGCCTCTGCAAGGGGACACAGTCCCACAGGATCTGAGCCAGGCTCCATCAACAGCGGCAGGCAGGCCAAGAGGGTGAACCAAGGCTGGGAGGATTTAGGGGTCCAGCCAGCGGGGGAATGCAGATAGAGCTGGAAACCTAGCTTCAAGTGTGGGTCTGAGGTCTACCTAGGAGGTAAAGCCAGGGACAGAGCTGAAGTTTGGTTCCACTAAAGTATCACTGGGGCAGGGACTGACAGCCCTGGGCTGGACTGAAATGGGGGCTTGCGCCAGGGCAAGGTCCCAGGGGAGGCTGGGAAGTGGCCCATTATTACCCTCAGAGCTCTGAGGCTGGATTTCCTCATCTTGAAGAAGAGAGGGCTCAAAAGGCATTTCATTGCTGCCTTCAGCTACCTGAGAGGTGTTATAGAGAAGATGACAGTGGACTCTTCTCAGTGATGAGTGCTGGGAGGAGAGGAGGTGACAGTCATGAGCTGCTCAAGGAAAACTCCAACTGGAGATGGTGAGTGGTGGTGGGGGGGCATTCTCCTGAGGGAGATCAAATGCAGGTGCAGATGCTCTGGAAGGCTGTCAAACTTCCATCCTTGAAGATGTTGAAGATTTAGCTGGACGAGGCTAAGAAGCTTGGTGCAACTTTGAGGTTAGTCCTACTTTGATCATGAGATATGACTGAGTGACCTCCAGAGACCCTTTCACCCTAAACTGAAACCCAGTTTATAGGCTGGGAAAGCTGTTTCCTACTGTACTTAAGCAGCAAGAGAAACTATGGTAATCTCGACTCATTCCCATCTACTGGAAGCAAGCAGAATTCTCTCTCACCTTTTCAGTGATCAGTGCCATTCAGTGTAGCAAAATGAGCAAAAAACTTGCTTAGTGTTTCAGTTTTAACTGATGAGATTCAGCTATCATTTTCAGTACTGGCTATTGAATTTCTTCCCAAATCCCTTAGACAAAAACTCAAAGAAAATATTCCTTCTCGGTATGGCTCATTGGCACCCCATCGTTATCCCTAGGATTAATAGTGTTTGTGATAACTGCAATAAATTGGACCATTTCTTGTTACCATGGCAGCCAAACTGAAAATAGTAATTTTTCTTCCCTAGGTTGGCCATAAATACTGTTCCAGGTAGAAGATATAAACTAGTGCTTGTTTATCACTTTCCTGTGTCTTATAATGAAATAACTTTCCCTAAATCTAACATTCTCCATGATTCATTCCTATGAAGTGGGAATTTCTTATTAAAGAATAACAAGAAACATAAGAACTTTTATTTGAGCATATCAGTGACTAAATTAATCTGATATTTTGTCTGAATTATGATGAATTTCAGATAATGTAGTAAAGAATTCTTACATAACTGGAGATTACAAAAAGAAACCCTTTTTCCTTGTTGTCCTGGAGTTTTTTTGTTTGCCTTTTTTTTAAGGCTCCTCCCTTCAGTGAAATAACAATGCATTTTCTATGCTTTATGGACAACTAAATTTTGAAAAGATTTAAAATAAATCCTGTAGGGCCTTGTGGGGCCAGGCAAAATCTGCATTTTGTGGCTTAGTTAAACATAAAGGAAATTAAGATACTGATGTAACTGCTGGTAAAACTCAGACTTCACTAGCTGTAAACCCATACAGTGTTAATCCATTCTAGATAAACAATTAAGCCTGTATTTTTATGAGGGTGTGGTAAGGGAAAAGTAAGTAGTTTCCTAAAGCAGGCAGATGTTAAATGCCTTTTTAGCAGATTCTCCAGTTCTCCTTGCGATTCTCCTTGCATAACTCCAAAAAGACATTCTTGTAAGCTGTGTTTCTTACACTAGGCAAGGCACAGGACTGGATCTTCTGAAATATGTTCAGTTCCATAGCCTACAACCACAATTTCTACTGAGTCTCTTAAATCTTGCTGTAATAACTGTATTGAAGTATTCAAGGACCCTAAAGGTCTTCCTCTTTTACAACTAAACATGTTAATTATTTTCCTTTTACACTCATCTAAACATCAAAACAGTTATCTACTTATAAAGAGGTGTTTGCAAGATAATATCTTAGAAGTATAGTGGAAGAGTAAAATTAACAGAAAGTAACAATAACAACATAGTAATTGGAATCTTGCTGTGATTTCTAAGAACCTAGACAAAGGGTCAGGTCTCAGATAAGTGCTCTGAGCATGGAAATACCTGAGAAGTTCGATAGTCATGTAAATTTACTTCAAGAAATGTATTATATAATAGATAATTTTATGTGCTAAAGAAATAACATTAACTCCAGCAGCAGGGAGGTAATGCTTTAATGTGCATGTGTGGGTATGAGAGAGTGAATTCACCACAGTATAGTTTATTTGCAGTTCTCAGTTACTTTTATTTGTGTTGCTTAACATGCAAGCAGTATGTCTGATGGGGAACTGCGGCAGTAGATAAAACACACTGGTACCACGCTTAATCGGAGAAAAAAGGGAAACTTCAGAAATTCTAGTGTTTGTGTATGTTTCAAATAACTTCTTCCACAATGCTTATAGCTTTAAACTCAATCCCTAAAAATCCACTGTTTGATAGAAAAAGTTTAATATTTTAGAAACATTCAGCACCTGTAAACCAAAAGGCCTGTAGAAGCTGAAGGTTTCTGGCACTTCAAAATCACATCATTTCTGGGACGAATGTAAGCCTTAGATGGGCCATAATCCTCATAATTACTGGCTATATCCACACTAACATTTCAGTTTGAAGCAGTAGTGCGCTTTTGAAGTAAATCTTCCAATCTTCCACATCTACCACACTTTGGTTCACATATCTTGTATCTCAAGATATGTGAGATGCATTCCTTTCAGCTGAAACCAGACCAGAAGATCTGTTTCCAAAGTGCGTCTAACACACCCCGAAATACTAACGTATTGAAAAAGGAGCAAAACAAGGTAGTGGTCCTCACCACTACCCCACTGCTTAGCATATTAGTGGGGACTTTTGCAATGTCAGTGCATCTCTTATGTCTATAAAGAATCAGGAAGGACCTCCACTTTGCTTTTTTTTTGAGGATGTTGTGAAACCCCTTATTGAAAGCTTTGCAAAAGTCAAGATAGACAACATCCGCAGCTGCTTCTTTTCCTCTGAGCTATTTGTCTGGTTGGTCAAACATTCATTTTCCCTTTGTAAATCCATACTAATCACCTTTTTGTCCTTATATGTTTAGAAATGTTTTTCAGGATTATTTGTTCCATCACCTTCTCAGGGATCAAGGATGGGCTGACTAGCCTGTAGGTTCCTGAATCCTCCTTCCTGACCTCCTAGAAGATAGGAGTGACATTTGCTTCCTTCCAGTCATCAGGAACGTCTCCCAGCTGCTATGGCCTGTCAAAGATAATTGAGAGGAGCCTTGCAGTGGCATCAGCTAGCTCCCTCAACACTCATGATTGCATCCTATCAAGGTTTATTGACTTGTGTATGTCTGGTTTCTTGTGCCTCCTAACCTGATTCTCCTTCACCAAGAATAAGTTATCCTTGCCCCAAACTTTCCCATTGGCCTCAGGGGGGAACTGACCTTCTGCTAGTAAAAACTAAGGTGAAGAAGGCACTAAGTACCTTTTCTGCATCTTTTGCCACTAAAGCCTCTGGTCCATTCAGCAGCAGACACACATTTTCCCTAGTTTTCCTTTTACTGCTGATATACCTGTAGAAGCCTTTCTTACTGCCTTTCGCATCCCTCACCAGACTCAACTCCTGGTAAACTTTGGCTTTCCCAACTCCTATCCTTTAGTGACAGTGACTCTATATTCCTCCTTGGTCTCCTGTCCCTGCTTCCTTCTCTTGCATGCTTATTTTTATGATTGAGTTTTGTCAGGAGCAACTTGTTCATCCATGCAGGGCTCCTTCTGTCTCTGCTTGACTTCTTCTACATGGTGATGGACCATTCTTGAGCTTTCAGGAAGCGATTCTTGAAGATGAACAAGCTCTCCTGCACCCCTCTTCTTTCCAAGACTGTATCCCATGCGATTCTTCCAAGTAGATCTATGAACTGGTCAAAATCTGTTCTCTTGAAGCTTGAGGTTGTGATCTCGCATTTTGTTTTGTTTACTTCTCTCAGGACCCTGAAGTCCACCATCTCATGGTCACTGCAGTCAAGGCTGCCCCTGACTTTCACATCCCGGATCAGTTCTTCCTTGTTTGTAGATATAAGGACCAGCAGACTGTACCCTCTTGTCAACTCCTCAATTACCTGTGCCAGGAAGGAACATCGTCAGTGCTCTCCAGAAACATCCTGGATTGCTTATGCCCTGCTGTATTGTCCCTTCAGCAGATATCAAGATGGTTAAAAATGCCTCATTTACTTCTTCCTGACCAGGTAGTCTATAACAGACACCCACTGCAATGTCAACTCATGTTGATCTGCTAATCCTGACCCTTATTACTCATCCCTAGGCAGAGCTCCATGCATTCCCACTGCTCTCTCATAAAAATCGTGACTCCCTTTTCTCAACTTCCTGCTCTGTCCTTCCTAAACAACCTGTACCCATTCATAGCAGCACTCCCATTGTGTGAGCTATCCACCATATTTCTGTGATCTCAATGAGACTGTGGCCCTGCAACTGCACGAGGACCTCTAATTCCTTGTTTGTTCCACGTGCGGTTTGCATTACTGTAAAGGCACTTCAGAGATGCACCCAGTCATGCTGTTTTCCCAGGAGAAGTATGAGGGTTTCCCTCAAAATGCCATTCATTAAGCATTCACTTGTTTGCATGCATATGCATAAGGCAGGCTCCCTTCAGTCCTGTTTTGTTGTTTTCAAGGTCTCCCTTGTCCACACTACCCTGCATATATGATTTGCCAACCCAGTCCTCCATTTCCTCACTTGTGTGGATTGTCATTTCCCTCCCTATCATTCTTAGCATAAAACTCTCCTGACAAAGCTAGCCAGCCTGCTGAAAAAGATGCTGTTTTTTGCTATTTGGTCAGGTGGATCCCATTTCTTCCAACAGTCCTTGATTCTTGCATGAATCAAGTTAAATGCAGCCAATTACAGATATCTAACTTCATTAAATCCTGACTAATTACACTGAATTTTGTGAGGAAACTAGGCCATTAAACAGAACAGCAGCCAGAGATAAAAAAGTTGCAATATTTTTATTGCTACAAAGATTAAAGAAGTCATTGCTGTAAAAGTATAAGCACAAAATACAAGAGAGGACTGAGGTGTAACCTATTATCTGTGTAGGTACTTATGTGTCTTATGGTTCTTCCTTGGACAGGTCATCACCCTGGATAAAAATAGAAATACAAATCCTACGAGTCTTTTTATATTGTATATACCAGCTTTGCACTGTCATTTCCCAGATTTTTTTTCCTACTATTTTTTGATTATGCTCCTCTCTCTATAGAAGTTTCTTTTCTTCATACATGGCTATTATTTAAGAAGGACTCAAATTTGCTTCTTCAGTGTTGCTTAAAATATCATTGCAGTTAATGTTGTTTTTTGCAAGGAATCTTGTATCTGCAGCAGATTAGTACTTCCTTGTGCTAAGTTCTGGAACAACACAGGCAAATAACCTAGAAGGTAAATTACCTGACACATTCCTGTCTTACAATTAACATAGGCTGAGTCCATGCAACTGGCACATGAGGGCCAGCTCTTTATATCAGCTGGACCTGGAATTCTCACACTTAATGTTGACCTTTGTTGTTACTGCCTAAATCAGAGCTAGGGTTTCCTGGCTGGCAGCATTATACATTTCAAGTACTGTTAATTTTGTTCAGTTTAACAGATTAAGCTGGTCTAGGCTCTTCTGGAATGAGTCTCTTATTACTATTTTTTATTTAGATCTTCTTACAGACTCTTACCTCTACTTGCTTGAATTCACCTTTCTTAAAAGTGAGCAACAACTGTTGCATCAGAGTTAAGGTCTTGTCTGCTGCTTTAGAAAAGTATCACTGTTTTCCTGTCTTCATTGAAAAAGTCCTTCGTTAGTCCTTCACTAATATAATCCTTAATGTATGCTAGGATCTGCCTTGTTCACAGGTCCATCATGTGACTCAGAGCCGGTCTTTGATTCTTTAATACACTCAAGTCCTTCTCCTTAATCACTTTCAGATGGTAAGCTCTCATCTTAGGTTTTAGGTTACATGTTTTTATGAGTCACTGGGTGCATGTATCCCGAGCTGTAATGTTCAGTTTTTATTCCTTTAATTCGGTTTTATACTGGAGCTCCTCTTGAAGTAGAGTTCTCCTAGAAGAAAAATCAAGATTATGTTTCTCAGAGGAAAATAAGGGAGATATGTGATGGTGGGTAGGACAGGAGGGAGCCCCAGGGATGTGGGCAGTGGAAGATGCAGGAGAGGAAGCGTATCTGAGGGGAAATTGGATATTAAATGTGTCTTGTGTTGTTGTGATGAAGTTTTAGTGATACGCCCGCTCGTATGAGTTATGCACCTCTGGCATGGCCTTTGATGCATGATGTCCCATTGGTCTTTAATGTTAACTGTGTTGCTTAGGTCTGTGTGTAGTCCTAAGTGTTTATTTATTTAGCCGTGGTAATGTTACTAGCATAAACGAGTGTGGTCACGCAGTTGGCTGATTGCCCCTGATAAACTGTACTAGTGTCCTTGCTCCCACCTCCTGGCTTGTCTTTCAACAATACTTCAATTATAAACAGAACAGGAGGTGGTATAAGGAGATCCTCGTGTCTGTGTGAGCTATAGTCATTTCAGCAATATTTTTCTGTTGTTACAACTGTGTTTAAAAACAATTGGAAATCTTTTGCTCAGAATGAGATCAATCTCATTTGACTATGTAAATGGTGATTATATCAGTTTCTCATCGTAAATGCTTTAGTACTGTACTGCTAGTGTTCAGGACTTTTTAGTTGGTTTGAAAAAAGATAAAAAATATAAAATCTGTGTGATTGAAAAAAGACACTTCTACCACCCATCCCCTATCCTACCATGAAAAAAAGAAACTTGTTCTTCCTGACAACCCTTTGGTCTTGTGCTCAACATTTTCCCCTCTAGCTCTCTTCATTGATATTTTTGTTTTTTGTGTTCCTATCCCCCCTTGTTTTTTTGAATATTTCCTCTCTTTGTTTTTGAAAGGAAATGTCAGGAAACCTGTAGTTTAAGACCCTCTGGGAACGTTTTAACATCAAGGATCCTACCCTTCCAAGATTCAAAGCTTCCATTCTCCCCATCTGAGCTGCTTCTTCCTAATATATCTGTGTTTTTCCCAGCTTGTCTGGCAGGCACTGGCCACTAAATGTATGTTCTCTGGCCTTCTGTGTTGCAAATTTACTTTTCTGCTTGCCTCACTGTTAATTTTTTTCTCCAAGAGAGCTACAGTTGTTGCAGCAGAGAGACTGGAAGATTTTCACCATGGTTTCTATTAGTTGTCTTATTAGGTTAGGTGATTCCTTCGAATCAAGTTGAAAAAATGTCTCTGTGGTGGGATTGGATTGAAAATATTGCCTAGAAACTGTTGCTAAGAAAAACTTACTTTTGTTGCTGAATGATTTTGATTGGGGCATCCATCAGTATGAAAGAGCAAAGCAGGATCATACTTGTGGAGAAAGACAACTGGATTCCAGCAGGCAGCATAGTACAGACCTGGAGGAAGAAAAACTTAAATCTGTGCAGCAAACTCAGGAATACATATGTGAAAGTATTTGCCAGAAATACAGCTTCGTCCTAAAACTATCTAGGTTCATCACTCATTTCTCCAATAGGCTGAAAATTTCTTGCCATGACTGGAGCCAAGTATCAATCAGCATTTCAAATTCCTTTTTCCTCTTTTCTCTTTGGGCTCCTCTGGCTGTTTGCAGCTTCTGCTGCTTACATTTTTAAGGAATCCTTCCCTCTCAACTACTCTTAAAGACAATTTCTCAAATTTCTTTTACATTTTGTATAGAGCATCCTGATAATTGGAGAGGAAAGTAACAGCCACAGGTGTCAAAGGATTCCCGAATAAAAGGCAGATCTTAAAACTATACATTGTGCATAGGTAACAAAGTAGAAGAATAATCAGCTCACCTGGAATAAAAGCATAATATACGGATATTTCATCTTCAGATGATTCTTTCAGCTAATGAGAAGAAGATAGTGAATACAGAATTATTTACCAAAAGGCCAGCTCCAAAAAAAATAATTTATTTTACTGCTAAAATCACATGAATGTGGTTGATGCAAAAAATCATATGAATGACCCATAGCTGCAGTGGGGCAAGTGCTCTCTGGGCAACTTGCTGCAGAGGGTCAGCTTTAAGAAGAATCTGGGGTGGCTGCCATGACAACAGCAGGTACAGGAACTTCCTCATCTGGAACCTTTGTTACGTGAAAACTGAATCTAATTAACATTTCTTTTACAGTGTATGTCAGCTCTGCTTGCCTGACTCCCTGTCAAGTCTGAGAACTGCTAAGAGAGTAAGATATGCAACAGCCTTGAATGCCCTCAAGGGGCAGCAGCTGCTTGAGGGTGGAGAACTCATATACACAAATCCTTGAACTTCGAAGGAGTCTTTTGCAAGCATTGCTTCTCCTCCTTTCCTGTTCTAGCCAGACAGTGGTATAGCAAGCTGGCGTTGGGCCCCGGGAAAGGAGAGAGGAAATCTTCATGTTGGATCATAAAGTCATTGTGGTTCCATTTGCTCAGAGTGAGGAAAAGCAGAGTGCATCTTCCCTCTCTGCTGTAATTAAGTAACCTGTAATCTACCTGTCATTTCCCAACCCAGCTCTTTTTCTTAGAGGCAGAACGTCATTGATGTCAAGATCTGTGTTCAGAGGGAATGGTTTAATTCTGAGTATTTTGCAGTATTATACTGTTGGTGTCTTTAGCTCATGAGGTTATTAATTTGGCCATTCAACAACTAAATCTCTTTGGAATTCATAATTACACCTTTTTTGTCATCTTTTGTTCAAGGCAAATGGTTCTTTCTCATCGGCATTTCTGAAGTGCATGGAGATGGTATATATTCTGACGATACAGAAGCACAGAGATTCTAAGATGTTTTTCTTAAAAATAGCAAAGATCAAAATTACACAATATGATCCACCCCTTCGAAGCAAACTTATGATTCCATAATATGTTACTCTTTCATCAATGACACAAAGGTAACTCACGATGTTTATAAATTTCTGGTTTTTAGGAGATCCTTGACAAAGAATTTTTTCACTCAGGATTTTAGAGCTGCTTAAATAGGATTTGTGTGATTAAAGGCTGCTGTTTCTACCTTTCCTTTTATCTCTGAAATAACTCATTTGTGCAATGTCATTGATTTTATGTAGGAGGACAATATTCTGAAGAGAGAGATTTTTTTTTTTACTGGCCTGGTACCCTGATACCCTGCAGTATCTCCTGCCATAGGTTTAAGCATTATTTCCTACATGTAGCAGAGAAAGAAAGCTTGTTCAATTAGCATCTATATGAATATATATATGGAGGCTGTGTGGAATGGAGTCATTCTACACAAGAAGGAAGTACTCAAAGCATAGATGTGTTTTTAAGAGGTTGAAAAAAACAGCCACCAGGTAGCCTACAGCCTTTCCTAGCAAAACCAGCAAAGCTAGAGCTTCAGATACAGTCCCCTATACATGTGTGAGAGGAGCTTCTCCTGTTTGATCTTTTGAAGTAGGCTACAATCTCTTGATCTTTTAGAGATGCAACACAGTATTAACCAGTCTGTCCTCCTCCTGCTTTCCAATCCTTACTTTCTCCTGTGATCTCCTAGACATATCTCATGTCTCTAGTATGGTACAGCAATGAGTCTGGTGGCTTTCAATCCTTTCTCTTTCCTGGCTTTCTGGAATGTCTATGGCTATACATTAAACTGTCAGAGGAGCAGGCTCTTCAACGCAGACCACTCTGTCCTCTGCTTATAGGCAGATTTCATGTGGAAGTGCAAGGGCAGTGCCTCAACTCTACAGCAAGTCGAAGAATATGCAGCAATAAAAGGCATGGAAATAAAACATGGCTGTCACAGAGACCTATCTTGGAGTACAAGGCTCAGCTACTTTTTTTTAATGAGAAGACCAGAAGATTCTTAGTTACAGCAGCATCTTAAGATCTGCAGAGAAACTAAGCCTGATATTCTGAAATGCTGCATAAATATTCTCCTCCTTTTCACTGTACCTTCCCCTGCCCCCATCATACAATATGTCTACTTGATACTTACTAGGGATAAGATACTCAGCAAAGTCTCACACTTCTCTATTCACACTATTTAAATCCTGAGAAATGTTCTTTAAAATATTCATATTAAAATAGTCTTTAAGTGCAGAGCAGTTGGCAACATAACCAATTTAGCATCTTAGCCAGAAGATAGGTTTAAAAACATCTGTGTAGAAATAGAAAAAAATAAAACCGAGAAAGCTACAGAGCTGTTACAATCTACGCTAAAGGGGTAAGAATAATTCCTGCCACCTGTGCATAAGAGAATGCTGTTTAGAAACCATTCAGCCTACCTAGGTAAGACTGTTTACTATGGTGTTTTAAGCAAAACAACTGCCCCAGCCAAACCATTAAATAGTACTGGTTTTACAGTATGTATTAGAACAAGCCTTGTGTTTAATGTCAAACTGGACTGAGACTTACTTTTTCAAAGAGATCAACTCTAATGCAAAAGATCCCAAAGCACTTAAGAAAATAAGGGAAATCATTTTCCCATTCAGAGGACTTTGCAGTAAATAGGGCAAAGGAAAAAATGTGAGGAGAAAACTAAAATTTTCCATAGTTGCTCACTAACTTATATTTTGTGCACTGATGAGAGCAGAGACCTTGTGGAAAAGTAGTGCATAAGCATGTAACTGAATGATATTATACCACATAAATTTAAGGTTGCATGACATTTCCTTAAATTTAATGCCTGACTCTGTGACTGTAACAATCTTTTAATGTTGCTATTTTATTTCCTTTCCGGTACCTTGATGGATGTGGAATTGTTTGGAAAGCGTTAATTGTCTATTTTACTCAAGCATAGATAGAGTTCTGGGTTTTGGCTTGACCAGTCACACAGCCACTTGGTGGCCCAGCTCAAAAGGCAGCTGTGGAAGGTTTGGCTCCCAACGCATGTCAGTTCCTCTGTGCTGTGTATCAACTGTAACAGAAATATAGTTGTAATTCCAATTAAACCCCATGCCAGGGAATATTGATCAGTATGCCTTAGCAGTAGTTTAGTTCTTTTACTTGTTTTACTCCTTAATAATGCTGATGTTTCTTAATCGCCTTCTCTCTAAATACATTTACCCACTAAAGAGGGTAAATGAGTTTGTTCACATTGCTCCTAATTTAGTGTCTTTTGTTTCAGAAATATGCTTACTTAAGATACTGACAAAATATTAGTATACTACTTACGATTTTGTTGTATGACTGACCATGGAAGCATATTTCAGCAGCAGGGTGGAATTGTTAATTGATTCAATTTGCATTTAATACACTCACCAACAGTAGTGCATTAAAGAGAAAACATGAGCAAACAATTTTGGATGCCAGCAGAATAATTAATTCAGCAGAAATTATTGTTAGTAAGGCCATGCGCTAGCAAGGCCAACTGTGTCTTTTCGAGAATTTGAGTTGTCCTGGAAACATGCGGAGGTTTTGGTTGTGTTTTCAGTAGTTCGGATTGTATCTATAATCATGTAGATGGCATGAGAAATCCAAAGTTTCAGAGATTCATGAGCAGAGCTTTATATATCATTATAAAATAAACTTTCAATCTGATGTTGCCTTTCATTCTTGAAAAAAAATTAAAAAATTGACTATCGATTTGAAAAAATTCTTTTCTGCATTGTGAAAAAGTTCATTCTTGCACCCGTTTTTATTGATGTCTGTGCAGTGACAGGAACATGGCACAAAAGAATCCTTTAGTACTAGAATCTGGGTTGATAGCTTGGTGATCATTTCATAATTCGAGTGTGAGGGGGTTCTTTTTTTTCGTTTTTTCCTCTTTTTTCTTACACTGGTGTGAATACTAAAATAAATGTTCAGCTCACATGCTTGGATTTGAGCCAAAAAAATTTAAATCTGAGCAGATGCCAATTCTGAATTTTATAATCAAATACGTAATTCACAATTTTCACTGTTGGTGGTTTGCAGCATAAATAGAATGAGTAATTACATCAAAATAGGAATAATCAGAATGTCACACAACTTTTCAAAGAGGTCCATGTTTAAAGCTTGTTTTTCTATTACAAAATAGAATTTGAAAGACTTGCAGAAGAAAGTATTTTGAAAGGTCTGTATTTCCCTAGAAACTGAACAGAACTAAAACAAAACATAGCCTAAGAGAAATGAGCTGCATTCTTTTGGTTATGCATTGCTATCTTGGCATGCTATAATTTGGCAGATCAAGGTATATTATGAGATGAAGGAGATTTTTGCAACCATTTAAGGCAGAAATTCTGCAGCAACTTTGATTTCACAGATCATGCTATAAAATGACTCATATCAATCAGCTATTAATAAAATTCTCTCTCTCTCTTTTTTTTTTTTTTTTTTTTTTTTTTTTTTTTTTACAGAATCTAATCTTATGGCCAGAGAAAGACAGTTTGAATTTAAACTGTATCTGCCTATGGCCAGGTAGGTTTACGCGGTCCATTCACCTACGCTGTGCGTGAACTATAGCGTGGAAGCCCCATACCTCTATTTGGTCCAGTGAATTGGGCTCTTCAGACAGACTTCCTCATCCAAATGCAGTAGGATAAAGTTCTGATTCTCAACCAAAGCCACACAAAAATACATTTCTGTAAGTTTTCACTAAAGTTCATTTGGGTTTCCCACAAAAGAGGTAACTTGCCATTCATTGTTCTTCACCAGTAGCAAGCTAATGGGCAACCTTCTGCATGTTGCACTTTGTTACAATGGGCAACCTTTATTACATTGCACTTACTGCTCAGAAGCAGAAGCTAAATATGTTGCATTTCAGAATCAGTGAGTTTCTAGTAACCATTTGAAGAAGTATGGAAAGAAGATCCAAGTAAGAGGTGTGCATTACCCATAGTTTACATACCCAGCAAAGTGTGGGTAGGAATTGCAAAGAGTTTGGATAATTTAAGTAATATGTTAATTCTTTGTGGAGGATTATATAAAATTAGTAACTTCTTTGAGGATTACATGAATGCTCCCAGCTTTGTTTTACCTAAATACTGAAAAATTGAATGCAATTTTGTCATAAAAGCAGGGCAGGAAGCAATGTTGTTGAATCATCTTATTAATGTAATAAACAAAATGGTTATGAGACAGTCCTAGCTGCTGCTGCTATTATTTACAGTAGTATTTAGAGAGAAAAACTGGCATTTGTGCCTTCTTTTATTGAACATTTTATAAATCTACAATCTAGGTATGTAGCTAAGGAAAATGTTAGCAGACACAAAACAATCATGTTCACTTTTCTACTTCTCTAAAACTCCTCCATCCTGAATAAAATTTGTTTTGGAGATTTCAGCTGACCTAATCTGTTATTTCCAGATCCAAAGTCTGTTTCCTTTAATCCACCCCCACTAAAGAAATAACCTGCTTGCTTAAGAATGAGGCTTCCATTTAACCACTCAAATGATGACCTGCGAGGTGACTACCCATTCTGGCCTTGGTCAAGACATCTGGCCTTTATTGGTGAAATCTCCATGAGCTAATGAACATTGTCTCCTGCTTCCTCAGTAAGGAACGAATCTAGGCTTCTGCCAACCTCCAGTTATTCCACGAGTTTGAACAGGCCTGTTCACAATATTGATGCTACTTGACCTGTCAGTCTTTTTTACCTCTATTTATCCTGCCCGGAGTTGAGGAAATAGCACTTTCTACCTGACTTTGCAATCTGTTTTCAGTATACCCCAAAGAGCAGTGATTAGTAGCTGTTTGTGTTAAGAGCTATGACTTACAAAGTCCACAAGGGTTTTGTCCTGTCATTGCTGCAACTTACTAGTTACAAACAGCTCTCAAGGAAAACAGTTCAGTATGTGTCCAGCCTTGTGTTAAATATCTTTAGAAAATTAGGAAGGTGGATTTTTCCTTTCTGTTGATGACCAAGCTAAGGAAAACATGTGCTGCTGGTTCAAGCTAGGTAGTAAAACTCATTCAGTACAGATTCTGAGACCACAAAGGCAGATAAAGGAAAATGATCTGTATTGACATAGCTGCACCTCGAGCAGGTAGCACTTGCGCATGTATCATACAATGAATGAAATACAATCTCAGCTTGTTTAGACACAAAGAACTTGCTGGAAATGAGTAACCAGAAGTGTGTTTTTCTTCTTGAAGGCAAGTAAAACAGCACAGAAGAAGTCTACAAAAATAACAGTCACAAGGTGGATAAAGTTATTTCTAACCAAAAATCTGAATATTAACAAGCCGGGGGCCAATATCACTCATGATATATTTACCAATGTGATCAAGACTGTATCCTGGGTTTCAACAGAGGATGATGGTACCTTTTTTAGTCAGTGCTACCCGTTATATAACAATGAGAAGCAGAGGCTTTGACAGTGTATTTGTGAAGGATAAGATACTATATTCTTGGACTAGAAAGGGAAGCGGGTTAGATTATACCTTGACTGAAGTAGTTTCATTTCTGAAAGGACTATTCAACTCCTGTATTTTTCTGTTTCATAGAATGGAGATAAGACTTAATGTTTGAAAGACAGTACTTTTAATGCAGGGAAGGAAATAGTCTTTGACAAAGCATATAGTCATCTTGTAGTAGTCGGTGGTGTAGGACAATTTAATTTTTTTTTTTTTTTGGATGAGAACACTTGCTTATTATACTCTCTGTTGCAGGTAAGTCACAGTTGTAAGATAGTGTGCATCAGTAGTATACAGGACTGAGTTTTGTGCTACTAGATGTGAAAAATGCTCTTCTCAGAAAAGGACTTCTCCTTCCTAGATGCATATACAGCATGGTCAATGATGAAAAACTGTTCATGCTTTGAATGAAGTTTTTTGTATCAGTGTAGGATACCAAGCCAAATAACCAGTGCAATAAGAATCAGAGGCCAGAACATATCTTTGCCATTGTCACAGGACGAAATTGTTGTCTGAGAAGGGTTTGACAAGTAAGTCCCTTAAAAGACAAGGTAACATCAAGAAATGTGAAAGAAGAAGCAATTAAGCAACTTGCAAAGACTTTTGATGCTTTGGTGAAGAACTCCTCTCCAGAAAGTTTATTTTGTTAGACTTAATGTACTTCTGAAATCTGAATTAATTTATTATTCAATATAGTTGACTACAACAAAAAATATAAAACATAAGTTTTAAAATATTGGTAGAAGAATGTTTTGTTCTATTTTTGTATTCAACATTTTAAGCTACCTTTATTTTGGGGGAAAACACTAATATGCAAACTTTGATCCATTATATGGGAAGAGACTTGTAAACCAAAGACTACAGTAAATAACAGGTGTTTTATTCCTCTTGAGGGGCAGGAACACACTTATGGGTAAGGAAAACTTAGCTTTCATCTTAAGGAATTGCACCTGTACCTGGAGTGTGGCGATTCTGTCAAAGAGTTGAGAGGTTTGCAAAAGAGCTGCTCCAAATTCAAGGATGTCTTTACCACAACCTAGAATTATAGAAACAAAAATAAACACATAAATAATTCTTAATCATTCATCCGAAATGTCCAACAGTGTGAGGAGAGCTTTGGCAGAGCAATAAGAGAAAATCCAGTCCTATAAACTACTACTGCCACTCCTCTCTCATGCTAATGTGATAGAAATAATATAAAAAAGTGTGTTCTTTTCCTGAAATGTTACTCTAAAATAGCTGCAGAACCATATGGGCTGCTGGAGTCACCAGTCTAATGGGAAGCCCTGGAGTAACCTCCTGTTTCCCCGGAAACTGTGGAAAGAGTAAGAAGAGAGTGAAGGGTTAAGAACTATGGTATGTAAATAGAGCTTAGTAGCCTGTTGGGCAAAAAATCACATAATTGGAGAAGGAAGCCAGCAAGGATAATCTGTTTTTGAAGAGATCAGTGAAAGAATAAGTGTTGCATTCCTCCTCCAAGAGAATGAAAATTTATTTTTTTTTTTCAAAGTCTCTAGTTCCAAAGCTCCAAAATGGAGAAGGTAATTGTATTTGTTACATTTTTTTTGTTATGTCTCACACAGAAGATTGTAGATAGACAACTGTTGCTGACATTGGTCTTGATTTCAGCTGTGGGTATTAAATCAAGATTAATTTTGAGGCAGTATAGTTTACTTTTCATTAAGTAAAGAGTGACAAGTTATTTTGCTGTCTTATTATCTGGCATCAACTGTTATACACGTCTCTACAGGATTATTTCTGCTTATAGAGGAAGGCCTGCTAGGTCATGACCTGACAAGTAAAGGCAACTAAAATGGTGCTAACCAAACTTAGCAATCAGCATACCCAGACCCAGGCATTTTGAAGGCTACAAGTATGCTGAAAACTAGTGTATCTTCTAGCTTAATAAAGACATTTTTAACAAGACAAAAACAGAAATCCACTCCTCTTTTTCATCTTACAAAGATGATGAATTTTGGAAAATAAAGAATACATCAGATGTAAGTGGCAGCTGAAGAAAAAAAAATCAACTTGGAAGATTTAGCCACCTCACTGGTTTATTCTGTAAAAACGGATGTCATTCATCTCCCCCGTGTATATACATAATTCAATGAGACTTAAGAGGAAATTATTATAGTATTGAAGCTGGATATTTAAGACAAATAATTTGTATAAGAATGAATGGAGTAAATCTATTTTTTGTTATTGTTTTGCTCAGTTTCACCATCATGCCCACATACTAAGAGATAGAAGAGAGCGTTTCATTTCTAGAAAATAGAAAATGTGTAGACAGACTTGTAGGGATGTAGAAAGGGAAATTTTCCAAACTGAAGAATACAGTGAAGAGAGCCTTTGAAAGGAGCTTAAGTAATGAGTGCTACGGAAGCGTTTCATGAGAATAATGAACAAAGAGGTCAAGGCAAATAATATTAAAGGAAATAAGCTAAGCAATGAAAAAAAAAAGAGAAGGCATTGTGAAGTATGTAAAATCCTACTGGAGAGACAAAATACTTTTATTCTTTTGAGAGAAGTGTTAGCTGCAGATTCTCCAAAAGCAACATTGATCCTTTGAGCATGGATATGATTCGCTGTTGAAAGTTGCCAAGGAAGAAAGGCATTGGCAGAGTAGAATTAAAAGAAAAAAAAAAAAAACATTTCTGTTGACTTCAAGTGGTGTGAAATTATGGTAACTTTGGAATACAGTACCTGGTGTGGGCAGTGTTCATCCTCTCCACTCGCTGCCTTCTCGCTGAGGATGAGCAGAGGCTGGAGAAAAGCAGACAACAGCAGCCAGGCTCCTGAGAGGCATACAGAGAGGCACGATGAAGGCCTCCTTTTCTTGTAGGGGCTCTGCGGCTAGGCTTGTAGCTGCAGCTATTTCATGTAAACCTAGCAGATTTGTAGCATTTCAAAGCCCAGCTTTATGCTGCTTCCATGGGAACTCTTCTCCCATGAGCACAGCAGTTTTTGAAACTACTGTTTCAATCTTGCTGATGTTTCTGAGCCTGAAATGTATGTTTCAAATATGATAGAAGTACAGAGCTCAGCATCTATGTTCAGCTTCTGCTACTTCGTAAGTAACTGGAAAAAAATCCTTTTAACAGCCAAAGTATCCTTATCTTTTGCTGAAACAGATTTCAGTTTCCAGAGTGTAAGGAACAGATGCTACTGTTGACTTGTACTTTGAGTTATGCGTGTTGGGGGAAAGACGGAAGGGTGCTTTGGCATTTTCTTAAAATGCTTTCAGATTCCATTTCATGTAAGGTCTGTTTATTGGCATATACTTCTTGCAGGTTTCAGAAGCACTGAGGGGTTCCGTGAGTTTTCTGTTGTTTTTCCCTGTCTATCACGTATTGTTTGCTTACCAACAGTAGTTAAATATTAATGATGAAAATAACCTAGTAAAAGGCAAGTGTCATATTGGAAATCAATAAAGACATTAAACAAGTTTTTGTCTCTAAAAACAATAACATTTTGCTCTCAAATGGCTCTTCATCTGTGATCTTAAAGTTGGTTAAGTACTCATGTCCCTTTTCAGAGAGGGAGCACCTGAAGGACAGAGAAGTGACCTGACATGGCCAAAATCACTTCCTCGGAGAATGTGAGAAGTTCTAAAAGCCGTTTCTACACATTGATCCATGTGATCTCCCACTAAAGGTACTGTGTAATGTTTAGGAACCTGAAATTTTTTGCAAAGGGAAGGAACAAGTAAGCACAGATCTTCCGCTTTTTCCATTTGATATACTCCATCCGTGTTCTGGAAGGATCTCTGACTGCCTTTAGAATGGCCTGTATACTTGCTTTTCTCTTCTGGATCTTTGCTGAGATTAACAGTAAGAATGCCAGCACTAATTGTGATGAATTTTTGTTTGTGATCTGGATACCTGCCTATTAGGAAATGAATTGGAACAACTTGGTCTTTTAGGGATTAAGCTAAAGGGAGAAAAACAATCTGTCACTTTCAATCAAGGCTTAATTCATATTTTGTCCGTGTTACTTCACATCAGAATTAATTTTCTAAAGCCCAAATTCTGAATTCGCTAAGAATCTGTGGATTTCAATGGGAGTTTTGGGGAGTTTGGGCAAAGACCATATTTCTGCTTATCTCAGACAGTGAAATGCGAGTGCAGCAGCACAGAATAATGCACAATGACAACTGTGAGGACAATGCTATGTCTCGTACTTTGGGCTTGTTTTTTTAATCTAGGGACTTGTTTACCTTTTGGAAAACAACTGGTTTTTAAGTTTTCCACAATGTTCACTTATAACTTAGCAAACGTAATGCAGAAGTTTGAATATTCACTTACCTTTATTTGTTCCTGTTTTGCCTGTTTCTTTGCTTCTATGCATGAAAATATGTTGGGGCGGGGGTTAATTTAGCAGGCATTTCACAGATCACCTTCTGTTGTTTCATAAGCCACCAGCAATCCATGAACAACAGGCTGAAAAACACAATTTAATGTACTGCATTGGAACACTCTTCCTGTTTTACCATGTGGAGTAGCAGGACAGAATTTTGGCCTGGTGCTCAAAATTGGAGAGAAAGAGAGAGAGAGCTAGCTGGCCATATCTCTTAACGTGCCAGGAGTTCTGATTTCTTGGCTACCAACAATGGCCAACTCATTCCCTGCACGGCTAGAGGATTTGCTTCAGCTGTCACTATGCCCAGGCTGAGATGCCTACCAGAAAGTATATGTACTGTTCTGTATATTCCTGTGATCATTTACCTAAATCTTTAGGCAGCCTTTGATCCATAAGTGCTGTGCATCATTCTACAGTCTATTTTCCAATTTAGATATCTAGTTAGTTGTTTGTTAGAGTTCTCATTCTTTCCCTCTCTTCTTCCCTCTCTCTCTCCTAGTGCAGCTGCGTGGAATTTTAATTATTTTCTACTTCATGAGCTGGTTGCTTTAACTAAGTCATTAAGATATGAAAGATGTTCCTAGAGTTTTGGAGTCCGTGGTATTGCTACTACAGCATGCTTCTTTATTGTACAAGCACATCAAGTAATGGGACTTACTATAGGTTTAAAATGAGTTGCAAGGAGTCATTTCTGTTGAAGATACCTTTTCAGTGTTCAGAAAGGTTTATAATTTCTCACTGGGGGTAGGGAAATCAGGTAGGGAGGAGATAAGATCACAGAACTAATGAAAGCAAAATACATCCCTTAGGGAAAGGAGAGGGCAGGAATAGATAAGATTGAGAAGATTTCAAGTCTAGGGGAATCCTCATAATGGGAAATGAAGGAATAAGTATGGCAAAAGGAGTATAGTTGGTCTTTGGTAAAACTCTGTTTTTTCTTTTCGGTAAAACTCTGAAGCTATGACTAGATTTCCTAGCATCTGTGCTCTACTGATTATGCTGTTTTGTGTTTGGCAGTGTGCTATGCTTCACTGCTCCATAATTGTGAATCACTCCCATCTTAGAAAGCTGCAAGTCAGTCTCCAGTGGAAAGCAAACTAACCACTTTTGCCTGGAAAAAAACAGCCATTTGGGCTAGTCGAGCCCTTTAAAATCACAAAGATGGCCAGCTGGATAGATAGCTTAATGTGAAAAAGTTTAGAAAGTAATGTCAAGTACATTCTCATATTGAATCGTCTATTCTGGTTACAGAGAGTCCTGTCCTCGCTGCTCCTTTGATTATATTCTGGAAGCGAATCAGGAAGTTATGAAGAACTGTAAATCTATATGTAACTTCTTTTAACTTCATCATCTAGCCACAATGGAAATGACTAAAATTTATTCAGATTACAGATCTGGGTATATTGAACCATAGACTGATAAACAGGTCATTAGGAAGAGTTACTCAGAGTATTGTGGGTTTTGTTTTTGACATCTTTTCAGGTGGACAAATATCTGAAAAAATAACCGAATATCAGATAGAGTATCAGCACAGGAGGACAGATCATGTAAATACAGATGCAACCACACATAAGAAAATGATTACAGAATAATGACGATAAATGCAACATTTGAGGTCATCATAATTTTATTTACTTATTTATATTTTTCTTACAGTACATAAATTCTAATATCAGTTCTGTCTGGTGAGGTATCATGTAAGGTTTAATCATTTCCAAGTGGCTCTCAGATCCCTTAGAGAAGTACCTATAATTCAAGCACAATGTAGAGAGTTCAAGAAATATTAACAGTCAATATGACTGACAAACTGAGTTGATTCAGCATTTAAAAATAATTTAAATGAAAGAATGCGTTTAGAAAATGACAGTTCAAACTGAAGTGAAATGAAAGTTCAAACTGAAGTTCAGTATAAATCTGTCCATTTTCTAGAGGAAACTCCTTCACCATTCAGAGTAATTCAGCTAGAAAAGACATGTCATAAATGAATGTTGCATACCTCTCCCCCAACCTCTGTGGTAAGATGCTTACTGTAAACCTGATCATCTGTTTATATTTGGCTTTGGAATGATTCGCCATCCTCCAACACTCAATAATACTTATATTTCTGGCCTCAAGTCTGGGCCCCGTTGACTTTGAAAATTCTGGGTTAGGCCCTGGGTAGCTTTACCTGCTTTTGAAGAACTCATATGGAAATTAAAATTGTCATTATATCAGTACGATTACGGATGGAAGTCATTTTCTCTGTCTATGATTTGGTTCAAGGGTATCATTTAAATTCCATTTACTGAATTCCCTTCTCACAGCCCTCTATTTTGAGAATTCACAAAGAAAGATGGAAGAAAGGAGTCAGCGTCCACAAATGTCTACTGTTCCAGGGCTGTGTTGTGGTGGGGCGGGGGGAAGGAAGGGATGTATTTAACTCTGGGTTTATTGCAAACAGATTTATTGTAGATGGCAATAGAGCATAGTCATAGTAAGCAAATCTTACTGCACATTTGTTATTGCCCGAGTCTTGGTTTCTTACCACTCCGGCAGTTTCTTGTCAGATTCTCTTATCTCCTGGAGAGTAACCTTGACAGACATCTCAGCTCAAGGAGAGGTTCACCACCGTGAAGCCCACTGCTGTGCAGGAGAGCTCAAGGGGCTCTAGGCTGCAGGGCTATTTATGGGCACAGAGTGTGACTCATGGTCATACGTATTTGCTGTGCAGATATATCCTTTTTGTTGATCTCATGCCATACTGGGGAAAAGGTACAAAAGGTACCTTTTTACTTATCTCATGTCTGTTTCTGGCCTCACCAGTTGCAACCAAAATTGCCTAGTTCCTCCTGGTCAGCAGTGGATGTTGTCAGTAATTTGTGGTTAGCTGGGCCTGAGATAAGGCAAGGTGTTAATTGTGCTCC
This sequence comes from Rhea americana, assembly GCF_003343005.1. NCBI lineage: Eukaryota > Metazoa > Chordata > Aves > Rheiformes > Rheidae > Rhea > Rhea americana. Next base: position 1,250,895 of record NW_028186990.1, on the reverse strand, counting down.
ACCACAGGCTGGCCCATGCCTGCCAGGACATCTCCTTTGGGCATTCGCTGCTGGGTTGCCAGAAGTCTCTTTTCAATGACAGGCTCTACTGACACTTGCTTAGATTTACCTTCCTAACCTCATCCCTATTCTAACTTCCTCTTTCAGCTGATTTTCTGTGAATCCCAAGGAGGGTATTTACTTAGGGTAGCAGTAGATGCAGGAAGATCTATACCATATTTTCAGTCTAGATAAAAACCAAAAGCTTTACTTGTTTTTTTCAGTTCTACTCACCAACCAGGATCTTCAATGAGAGAATTAAATTGTTAGTAACTGACTACCACATTTTTTCAAATCTGTCTCTGGTAACAGTGTCATTGGAAGGAGAATGTCTCCTGTTCCTTCCAAAAACCCTCTCTACTTGCATAATTCATAGAGTGACAGCCTTTTTCCAAAGCACTTGAGACTTTTGAGCTTATAAGAGCATATTGTTTCTCCTGTTTAAAATTTAAGTTTTTGGTATTATTTTTTTGTCCCTGAACTCTAATGAACACCCCTGATTTTAGGTTGTCTTTTCCCTAGTACCAAAGAAAGTAGATGGAATTTTGTATATAAGAGAGATTCACTCAGAGATAATTTCTGGTGATTAAAAAAGTCACATCAGAAAATAGTCCAACTCTAGCAGCAAATGAATGTTGCAATATCTGTGAAGTACTATCTCAGAGCAGTGCCTCTTGCTATGGCATATTATTTGTATTACAAGTATGCCCAAAGGATTGCAAATTGTTTTAGATTTTTATTGAAGTAGGCATTATTTACGAAGGTAGAAAAATTCCTGCCTTGTAAGTCTGCAAATCTAATAGATAAAGAAGAAAGGAAAGTTTTTTAATTCCAATCACCTTGAAGTACAGAAAATTAAAGGAGTACCTATAGGTTGCATAAGAAGCTATGAGCTGTCTTGTCATCTGACAGGTTAACCCAGGTTTGAGCAGTCTCAAGTGCTTTAAAATCTGATGTGTTGGCATAAAAGAGTACGGAAAATGGTATTTGAAGTGTGGTCAGACAAAGACTTATTTGAAATGCGTTGATGCCTTAGTTCACATGAAGCACCCTTCCTGTTTTTTGGAAGACTGCTTTAAAAGTAGAACGGCAATAAACTTTGCCAGTCATCTAGAGCAATTTCCTGAGCAATGACAGGGTAAGCTAGTGACAGGACAGTGACTTTGTCTGTTATTGGATTGTCTGGTTTAGAAAGGAAGAATTTCTGAAGTCAAAGTATTTGCAGTAAAAATTGTCAATTGTCTGGGCAATTTCCATAGGGAAATATGAGCTAATGAGCCAGAATTAGTAAAAAAAAAAAAAAAAAAAAAAAAAAAAAAAAAAAAAAAAAAAAAAAAAAAAAAAAAAAAAAAGAGAGAGAGAGAGAGAGAGAGAGAGCTGGAAGACAACATGCTTGCTCATAAAATGTGCTTTAGAAGCAAAATGTTATCTTGCCACAAATAACCAGATAAAATGGTTTGGATATCTTTTGTGAATTCTATATGAAAAAGGGCAGTGTCAGATAATTTAGAAATTTGTAAGTGTTCTGAAATGAGGTACTATCAATATAGTTTCAAGGCATCAAAGTGTGAGAGATTATGCTGAAATTCTGGGAAAAATGCTTTAAATCAAAGGACTGAGGAGTGTTAAATAGAGTTTATAATAATGTTTAGGCTCTGATTTCTGTCGCTTCTATTAGCTCTTTTTGTTGAAAAAAAAGCCCCTTAGGGTAGGAGATGTATCATATAGTGATGGCAGCAAAGACCAAGTTCTAATTGAATAAATTCTTTTTGCAATTCAATTTGAAAGAGTATTTTGTTAATATAAACTCTTTTTTTTTCATGACACAATCTAAAATAGTCCCAAACCGTTCCTAAGCTTCCTTAACTGTACTTATCTAAAAGACTAGAAATGCAGTAAGTGCATTTTTTTTTTTTTTTGAGTTTCTGACTAACCATTTTCTCAAAAAAATGAAGTCGGAGCTCAAACATTTCCTTTAGCTAAACATCCCTGCTCCATCTTACTGTTACCTAACTTAGTAAATGTGCCTTAAATCACTTCCTACAGGGTGCAGTTCATGTAATTGTAGACTAACTTACTTTAGCTGGGTTTCCTGAAGAATGAGACTTCGCAGTCCTGCTGTTTTAGCAGTTTTTGAGCTCGTTGGCCAATTTTAGTCCAATTTGACAAAAGGGTAGCAGTCTTGGAAAGCATGAAATTGCTCCAAGTTTCGTGAAAATAGGTCATTGGGTTGAGCAAAAGAAAGGTGCAGTATGAGCTCATTTGGTGCTAGACATGGGGGAATCAAGGAAGGAAACTATAAATACTCCCAGTGCAGGAAAAGCTTCAAGCACAAGACACTGATCTGTAAGAATTCATTTGTTCTGTTGTATAGGATACAACTTGTTTTCTGGAGCTGCTGTAGCTGTTTGGTGCCACTTGATCTGGACTTCTCATTTTATATATTTTTATCGAAAAATTTTGAGAATGAGTTACTTGGTGGTAGATGGGAGGGAAAATCATGTCAGATTAATGAGATATCTCCTGCTCCCCCATCCTTGCTCCATGCGATTGCTTTGGGGCTACAGCTATGGAGTGGCCCCTTCCTGAGGACAAGCTGGCAGGGAGAGGGAAAGAGTATGGCAGAGATCCTTGGTCAGCTCCAGACAGGTGTCTGGAAAGAAGTTTTCAGTATCACTGTGCTGCTCAACGTATGTTGTGCATCAAGGGCCTCGTGTTAAATAAATATCTAGGGCAAGGTGTTTGCTAAACACCAATAGGCGGCATTCAGTGTTAGGAAAAAAAACTTTGGGAATTATTGGTGACATGGTTTGAATTGATTTTATGCATCAACTTACATTTCCAAAATTGTCTTCAAGGAGAGGAAGATCAGTGGTTTTAGAAAACTCAAAACTGTATTTCTAGGCTCTCCAAAATCAGAGGGAGACAACTTCTCCCGTAGGTTTCATAGTTTGATAGCATAGTCTTAAAATAGCTTTGTGATTCACCACAAATGATTAGCTTTCCTCATTATTTGATATAAAACTTTTTCTTTCTTTCTTTACATTTTTTTTAACAGTGTATTTCAAACAAAGAACAGTGGAGCTTTAGACTTCTGGTTCCAGCCAGTGTGAGAAGAGTCAAGGAACTAAATCTCTACTCCTTACTTAGAAACTGTACTTTGTGTATTCTATCATATCAGTGTCAGATCTGTGCTCAAACACCTTGTCACTAATATCTACTCTGCAACAGGAGGTCAAACACAGAGATTGGGTCAAGAGCTGGAAAACATGTCTGTTAACATGACAGAGATTTTTATTTATTTGTCAAGTCTATCTTCATTTCTCCTTATTAAAGTCATCATTGACTAAAGCAATGGTTTTTTGCCACAGGAAAGATAACAGAACATTTGCAATTTAACAGCTGTATATGTGGTGGAAGCAGTTGTGTGATGATAGGACTGCGTGCAGACTACTTTAAGGAGTAGAGTCACAAAAGAAGTTCTTGTTATTCCCCCGTCCTCGAAATTAGCACCTGCTAATCTCTGATCCCTTTCACTGCAGTAGGTTTACAGAGGGGAAGAAGAAAGGTGCAGACAGCTTAGTCTGAATCAAGAGCAGTACTTGGCTATTCTAAGCATTAATACCTCTGTTTAAGACATTGATTCAGCATCAATTTAGTAACGTGGCACTGGCACTTCTAAAGTTTGAGATGAACACACACAGCCTCTTAGTTGGTATGCCAGCACAGAGATTAGGCTGCCTTTTTCCTAATGGCTGCTTGTACACTCTGAGAGATTGAAAGCAGTGGTAGCAGTGTAGTGTCCTTTTGTGGCCATAGTTAACTCGTATTTTGCATTTACAGTTCTTTTTCTGCCATGGGTACTCAGAACAAAAAATCAGTGCTTGCCAGTCCTTGTTCATATGCATCATGGTTGTCCTGTGGCTTCTGGAAGGAAGAATTGTACACCACGTAGAATATCAGTCTCCTTTCCCTGGGCTCTTCAATATGAGAAGCCTTTTGAATTGACTCTTAGATGCTTCTGTGACTTGGATAATTCTAAAACATTTGTTTCCTTAAGTACTCTACTTGTGGGGCCAGCATGTGAAATGACTGCATGTGTAGTAATCTGGTGTGGAGACCGAACCATATGTGCCAACAAGCATTTCTAAAGTTGTCTCAATGCTTAGGGCTAAAAATCTCACTAAATTTCTCTAAGGGAGAAGTTAAAAATGTACAGTACTTTAGCAAAAGTATCTTTTATGGTCCTCCTTTGTAGATAAAAAAATCTGGAAGAAACTACCATGTAACAGCTTCTCTTCACCAGCTGAACGTAAAGGAAAAGCCAAAATTTGGCTGTGTTGGCTGCACTGTGAATAGACGTAAAGTCATGCACTGCCTAGGAGTGAAAAATAAGCCACATTCACATATTGTTCTTCTACCTCAAAGTGATGATCTTAGCACACTGACCAAGACAATCATTGTGAATATCCCTACCTGCCGAATAGCTGGAACTGACTTGGATCAAGTGTTTATAGAGTACTTAGGACACCCCAAAATGGAATTGCTAGGTGCTACTGTGATTAAAATAAATATTGTATTGAGATCTGGATAGACAAGAGCTGTAATTGAGATACTGAGGATGAGTTAAACTACTCTGACAGATTTATCATTTTATGCTCAATGACAAGAAATGTATGTAATTAGATAAACATCATTAATGAAAATATTTTTGTTCTCAGCAGGCAATATTTATCTGAGAGGAATTATGACTTAGTTCTACAAGACACCAAATAAATACATCCTTGAGACCACTAATGATGGTTAACACTTTGGAGGATTGTACCCTTTGTAGTCAGAATATCCTCACGGGCTCATGGTGTAGTCCATGATAAAAATCAGTTTGTTCTATTGTTCTTTCACTACTTTTTACCGTGGATAGACACATGAGACACTTCAATCAAAGGAGTAAAATAAATACTTAGAGGATAATTCTAGCAATTTACAGAGATAAATCAACTTGATTTTACTTGGCTTATGTAGATAATGAGTCTTTCCAGAGTTAACTTATAATTTCAACAGGAGGTTACGTAGCTAGACCACTGGATATTTATTTCCTTTAGATACCCTATAAAAAGCTTTGAGCTTTTCCTATTTACCAGGAACCATTTATATTTTAAACCAGTGCCTGAGAGCGGTAAAGGTGACTAGGGAGAAAAACGACTTGAGTGGTGGAGCGAAGGTTCATTCTTTGAGCAGCCTGGCCTTTACACATTGGTGGGACAGACTGTCAAAAAACCTGAACTATGCAAGACTTCATGTCATCATACATGAAAGTTCACTCAGCACCTCACTCTCTTTTTCCCACTGCTGAGATGGTGCTTCTATTGCACAGATAAAATCCTGTGGAGCTACATGTTTTGCTGCATTATTACCCCTTCAAAAGTTATGGTAATGAACAGCTATCGCATTATAGTAACCATGAGGGAAGCTGATAAAGGATTGGTGTCTGCTGGGCTAAGTACTGGGGATGTAAATTTCATGGAAAATCTTTCAAAAGATTTGGGTAATTTGGGAAAAGGAGAATAGATAGCTCCACCTGCAAGAAGTGTCCCCAACTGAATGGCAAACAGGCCTGGGCCACCTTAGGCATGCTGGAAACTGAGACAGTTGATCTATAGTGTAGCAGTGTACTTTAAGTTGCTTTCTGAAATGCTGTTTTTGTGTCCCCAAAATAGTACTAGGTTCATGTTTTTTTGGTGTAAAAACACACATGATGTTTTAATATGCCTCCTTTTCCAAACCAGCATCACTTAATACCTTATCTAAAGATGATTGCTCTTCTGGTGAGGTTGAGAAATGCTTTATAGGCTTGTTGTTGGTTGCTTTTGAATTAACGATGTTAATGGTGCAAAGCAGTGTTAATGGCTCTGCAGAGCTTTGGGGGAGGGAGAGTTTCACTGACCAAATGCATACCTAATCCTATTATGTCTAACTGAGTTGTCATGGATCTGCTTTATGACCACTGGAAAGAAATAAGCACTGTTTTGTGCAATTTGTGTCGTCTGAAAAGAACTGTCTAAAACGAGTCAGATAATTGGGCTCTGGAATACTTATTTCTCACTGTCGGTTATGAACAGAGTCTAAGGTGACAAGCTCAGCTGCTGACATCTCCACTATAAATCTCTAAGTGAAATTAATTGGAAATGAATTGGAAATGAATCCTCCTTTGGCCATAAACACCATTTTTTGCTGTTCTTGAGTCTTTGGATTTTATCTTATTTTACAGGGCTCTTTTCTCTACTTTCTCTACCATGAAGTATCATCCCCCCATTAGCTGAAGGATTAAGGCCAAGCAAGCCCTGATAGCAATAAGCCTTTCCTCTGACTTCTGTGGGCTTTGGATCTTTGTCATGATGTCTTATGTTTTTATATTATGCTTTTTTGAACAAATGAATTCTCTTGGCTCCTAGAAATCTGTTGGAATTGAATGGGTTTGGGGATGATAGTTTTGCCTCTGTAGGCAGTGGGCACTAACACAATCCTAGCCAGTCCTGGAGGCTGGAGACTGAGAAGCATCAAATGGTTTGGCATGCAGCCAAAGCAATGCCTGCTTGGCTACAGATTTACGCCTGCCACTTGAGACACTGAGACGTGAATGAATTTGCCACCTTCCTATGGATTCTCTCATTTCTGATGGGCTGATCTTGCACTGCACCTTCTCCCTTGCTGAGCTAGGTGTTCAGCTGCTTTTATTTTGTAGCCAAACCTATAAAATTATAAATCAGGTATACACATGCATATCTCCCCTCTTCCCTGAAAATGTGGCTACCGAAGCTTTTTTTTTTTTTTTTTTTTTTTTCCTGAGAAACAAAGCTGAAAGCTAGTTGTTGGCTCTCCTAAGCGCTCTCTAGGGTTAAAAAAGACAAAATGCAAAAGAAATAATGCAGTAGATGAAATCACGAAGGAGATATAATGGCATAATGCTCTGCCTGTTTTCCAAACGTTACTCTGTGAAGAACCAGCATGTCTTAATGGAGCATTTTGCCGTGTTGTTTTGCTGGCTAGCTGTTCGGGCTTGCCACCTGCTGGTAAAAATAGTGCATAGCTTATATGATAAGTAAAATAATGCAAGTCTCCAAATATTCAAAGAACTGTGCTAACATTTTTATGTAAATTGCTTTTCATTTGTTGCAGGGGTTTTTTTTTAAACCAGTGTAGTAAAGAGGTTTTTCAGAGGAGCCTAAAGAACTTGAATTCTACAATCCCATTAAAACTCAAGGTTTTCAAATTGCCTACAGCAGCTCATCTTGAAATGCATTTCAAAAGCTGATCAAGACAGAAGAGCTGAATTCAGCATACCAAGGCAGCACTTGGTGCACAACATGGCCTTTGTTTTGTCTGAAGGAAATGCCATTCTTTCTCATTTTCCAATTTTTCATTAAAACATATTGATTCACTCCAGTATTTGGTTGAGTTGATGCTAGGAATCATGTGCTGTAGATTTCCTCCTGGAATGAGGTGTCATCACCTAGTAGCCAATGTTGCTTGTCTTAAGCTTAAATGTACAAATTATGGTGATTCGTAAACAGTGGCACGGAAGCTCTGCTGTGGTAACTGCCCATGTGCTTACTGCTGCTTGGTAGGTTTCCTTTGCATATGTGGCCTCTGCAAGCTTGAAGATCTTATGCCTGAATGCCATTACAAGCTTGAATCTCTGCCATTCAAACGCAGAGGTGTGTAGCAAGTGTACCAGGGGAGTAAGGGAATGTCTTTACTCAGAAAGGTGCAAGTATCCATGGGTAAATGCTGCTTTTGTGTTGACTGCTGCCATCACCCAAGTGCTTTGAGGAACATAGGACAGAGTTCCAAGTCAATGACAAAACAGCTGGACCAGGAAGGGGGCCGTGGCAGTGACAAAGTTTGCTGGTGGCCCTTTCCTAGCCCCACAGTGAGAGGAGTGCGCGTGGGAGGGGGGCACTGGAGATCGTATTGCTTTCTGAATGATTAGTGGTAAATCCTGGCTTAGTGTTGCCAGCCTTATTCAGGAACTAATCTCATTGTCTTCTGCTTAACATGTACTTTCAAACAGTACAATGATTATCAGCTACCTGTTAGCAATTAATAATTTAAAACCCTGTAGAGTGTGTGGCATTTACTGCTTGAGTAGATATTTGACAAATTGTGAGGGGGGAGCTGGGCACTGGAGAAGTTTGAGAACTGTGATGACTGCAAGAGAATTCAAATGACTTATAATGACTTCTATATCTGCAGACCAGATGCTTGAAGGGAACTTGCAGTGATAAGGTGGTTTTATTGAAGCACATGAAATCTGTGCTGCCTAGTCCTGCCCCGCAACATTGTATATGCCTGTTGATCTCCCTTAAACAGGGACAAAATTAACTTTTGGCTGAATTTTGCATGAGTTGAAGTGATTATAAGCTATGCTTTAGACTTACCCCACTGGAGTATGTTTCTGTTGCGTACAGACCGCATGGTATTTTTTGGGTGCTCTGACTGACCCTGGAATGACAAGGACCAGGAGTAGTATTCAAGCCAGTGTTTAAAGGTTTAACCATGTGAATGTGAGGTGGGTTATAGCTAAACTTATGCTATAGCTCTTATCTGGGATTAAGATACATGTATGGCATAATGGTGAGAGACTACGCTTAATTATTAGGTTGACTTTGCCTTAGGCTGAGAGAATGTGTATGTACAGCTCCTGAGCCTGAATATATATCTCTCTGGTAAATTATATAAGCTTAATTGGGTCCTTTAGTCCAAATTCCTGAATTTGAATATGATGGTTGATACCAGGACTTCTGCATCAGTTGCTTTAAAGAGGGCCAGACTGTGACAAAACTACAAGCAGAGGTCCAGAAACCTATACAGAGTGGGAAAGCCTTGATTTCTCTCTGATCCCTCTCTCACCCTCTGTTCTATGAGCATGTGTATGCACAGGTATAACGGGACCTACTTTCCCTTCTCTCCTTTCTGTGTGATATAGGAAGCAGGAAGACAAGAGGTTCCCCACACTTCATTTTTTTGACCCTCCCTCCAGTTTGTGAAAGGTAATTTCCCGGTTCTCTCTCCATTTCCTCTTCTGAGATGAGTAGGGACAAGTGATTCTTGGGTGTTTAACTTGTTTTCTTCCAAAGCAATATAACAAAGAACTATTCACTTCTCTGATGGAAAAAACAGTTGAATTATAGCCAGAGCGGCGGGTTGTTAAGGGTGCCCTACCCTTTATCTGATAGGATGTTGCTTGCAGTTGTTTGTAACTGTCAGATTTCAACAATTTTGGATGAAATTTTTCATGCTAGTGCTCAGATTAATTTTTATGGACAGTTTCAGCAACGCAGGTTTGTTTGAGAGAAGAGAAAGGAAAAATACTTTGCTCATGCTTTGTTTTATTATTATTATTTTTCCTTAAAGAGTGCTTCCATTTTGTCCCCATACTTGAAATTTGGAAAAATTACTCCCGAGACAGGACCTACTTGCAACTTCTTCTCAAATACTTGTACTCATTTGAATGTTTACAGATTTTCTGCTGTTGTTTTCTTTGCCTCTCAGTTGACTCAAGGAATCAGATCTGAACAATATAACCAGTACTGCAAAAATAAGACTACCCTTCTACCCAGAAAAAAATGCAGATGTATGTGTGGGGCTGGACACAACCACAGCAGAACTGGAGATCAGAGCTGTACATTAATGTGACGGCATAGCGATATAGGAACAACCACCATGGTAGCTTGTGCTTTAGGAGGAATCAAAACCCCTTTACACTCCTTGCTGCTTTATAACATATATACGCATAAAACACATTTTGCGTATATGGCATGTGACATTGAGTTTGGACAGACAGTGAATATTTTATTTGATCTAGCAGGAGGATAATTGAATGGAAGGAGTAAGGAAGACCTGGTTGCTGGTCACAGGGGAATGTTAAGCACTCCCATCTGTACTGTAAGAAACCATGGGGAAGCAGATCTCTCTCTCCCTCTCTGAATGCTGATGAGACCTTTGAAAGCAGTCTAAATAGTTATAACAGGAAGCCTAAAGCTTTCAATGATTATACCTAGGTGTCCTCCTAAGAACTGCAGCTCTCCAATGAAATACAGTCATCCTTAGAATTCAGTCCTAGGCCTCAAAGCTCTGAATATAAATGACCCAATTTTAAAGGCTACAGTGCAATGAATGGGACTGTTGAGACCAGAAAGGTAATACTCTCAGCAGCTCGTTCATGACTCTGAGATTGCCCTTGAAACGTATTAGAGCGACTACCAATTTCTCAGCTTTCAGAGCAAATCAGCTACTCCTGGTGCATGCATCACATACGCTCCTGGCTAGATGGGTAGGGACAAAAGTGTATGTTTTTTATCTTTCTTGAAAACAACTCACTGGAATTTAAAATCAAATCTTTTCACCCTAAGATCAGGAAATGCAACAGAGGCTATACCTTACTTGTTTAGGAGGGCAAAGCCTACTATGGGGAGAGACACTGCACAAAAGCATCGATGGAGTGGTTTAGTCTTACTTAATGCAAGCATTAGTGTGTGTCCATGCAGTTTGTGACTGAAGTCCAAATCAGGAGCTGCACCTTGTAAAGCAGCTGAATTGGAGCTCTGTCAATAAGCCTCTTTATCTGTGCCTTTACCTGGTTCATAGTTCTGCTTTCCAAAAAATCTGTAAATCCATATGTTAAGAGAGAACTATCTGGGTAGCTTGGTCCAAGCTGACTTTGCTGACTAGCTCCAAAATATGTTGGGAAATGAAAGTTGTAGCACACTGGCTGGAGGAAGAGATCAAGAATTAGGCAATCCAAGTTGTCATTTCTGACTTTGCTGCTCAATGTTTTCTGAATCCTGAACTAAATCCTACAGAGGAGCTTGCAACAGCTCTTAGCTGCTAATTCCTAAGGTGTAGGGTCAGTAGGAGCTGGCATGGCACAAAGAATAACTCGCTTCTGCCTGAAGTACTAGGCTGAAATAGAATTAACAGATAAGACCATGAGACAAACTTGTAATTAAATTTTATAGTATCTGGTTGAATTTTAGCACTGCAACTTTGCCTATTTATTTTATCCGCTGTTAGTTTAATCTGAAAAGGATAAAGGTGTAAATTTGCACCTAAAAGCTCTGTGGGATAACTATAGGAAAAACCAAATGGAGGCTACAGAGACTAGAACACTGGATTGTCTTTGAAAGGGTTAATTTATTCACTGCTTTAGTTTGAATATAGATTTAAAATGTCTGCTGAAACAAAGAACACTTGCTTTTGATTTTTAATGCACCAGAAATTCATACTGGTGCTATGGAAAGAGTACAATGTAGAGATTTGTATGTGTGTGTGTGCGCGTGTATGTGTGGACGTGAGCACACAAGTTTTCATAATTGGGTTCTTTGTAACATCCAATTCATTTTTATGCTAATTTTTTCCATAGAAAAGATGCACTGTGTTGTAAAATCTGGCATTCAATACATACTGAATGCTGCCAGCCACTTCTTTGCATGACAGCTAGTTCTCAAATCAGTTTTATTGCTCCTTTATTATTCAATTACTAGGGGAAAAAAAAAGAAACTTAAGGAATTCCTTCTTCTAATGCCTCAGTTTGCTTCATTTATCCCCAATACTCAAGTTTTTCCTAGATGTTTTGCATGGAGGTTTATCTGATGTATGTGTTCATATATATGTGTTCTCTGTATGGACGGTCATCTTGCTGTAGTATCTGAGCATCTCCCCATACTTCATTGAATACTATTGCTAACTGATGACATATATGATTCTTTAATTTAAAAAAAATCTAGCAAGGATTTAAGGTGTGGAAGAGTTACTGAGGGGTAAATAGAGTTTCAATGTATGTATGATTTACATTAGAAAACTGAAGGTAGCAGGGTACTAAGCAAATACAGTGAGATTTGTAATCATTTTGTGTGTTAAATCAGTCACTAAGGAAATTCTGTATTTTACAGAACTAACCTTTATTTCTTAGCAAATTTAATTCAAAAGTTGTAATTGGAGACCACACTGAACCTCATCTTGTGGTGATTTTTTTCAAATATACTTTAATGTGCTTTTAAAGTATGCAGTAGTTCTCACTGTTGGAGGCCATAGAGTCTACAAATTCTTACATCATTTCTGTTCTCCAAACTGCTTTTAAAAGGAAGTTATTGTAAACTTATGTGGAAAATGTCAGTTAAAGCAGACAAATAGGTCTCAAAACTGGTATAATACTTTTCAAAAAATCTGGAATTTATTAGAATTTATTATTTCCCCCCAGTAGGAATGCAGACTGGCAGCTGAGGAAAATGGAACTAGCTGATATGTTTGAACAGACCCAAAGTCAAGGTTTGAGCTAATTCACTTTCTTCCAACTAAGGTAAGGAGTATAATTCTTTTTATGTTTAAGTATATGTTTCAGTATTAACTTTCCAAAGTGACCCATATGCAGGATGGTGTTTAGGCATGTATGAAATTGCATGAGAGACTGCAGAAGCTCTAAAATCCCAAAAGGACTCACTAAAAAGTGGCAGCATTTCTAAAAAGAATGTTTTAACAAAGTTTTCTCTGAAAACAGTAGTGCAAATTTTATTGAAAATTTTATTCCAGATTAAGTTTCCATCAGTGGAAGAACTGCAAAAAATGCTTAAATGACAGTAACGTACAGGTGTTTATCTGCTCTCTTTGGTATCAGTTGTTATAGGCATCCTTAAATGCCCTGGTGTCTCAGTACTTTTCAGTACTTAATGATATGACTAAAATATGCTAAAAGCATTTTATTTCATTGTTCCTCCTTCTACTAATGCTCCTCCATTGCTCTATTTTAGTTTTTTTCAGCTATTCTCAAAATGGTTACCATTCATTAAAAATGTGAAAATATTATTTCTATGTATTCTTTCATGGGATTAACTAAGATCTTAATTTTGAAAGAGGATGTCTAGGTATTAATAGCCACTTCATTTCAGTCAGTGACATAAGCACAGAATCGACTTTTTCCCTCTGTCCAAAGCAAAACTGCAAAGCATCTGTACATATCTTTATATAAATAAGGTTGTAAACTTTTGCCATTTTTCTACTGAGTTTCTATGATGATTTTTGATCACTGAAAAATTCTGATCTTGCAGAAGTTATCTTCTGAAACTTCCATAGGAAGCAGAAACCATGCTCACAGTGAGAGCCAAGAATGCTGCCATAATTATTATGAGACTAGTGGTCTTACTGTTAGCACATGCTTTAACAGGATTGTAGAGAATCATACTGGATATTTATGTTATTTATGTGCTTAAATCTAAACAAACATTAAAATGATATCTTGCCTATCTGTTTTTTATGGCTAATGGTTTTTGTGTCAGCATATATCTACTTTCTAATGTCTTTCACTAGAGGTGATACTTTTGAAACAGACTGAATAAAGGCTCAGATCTACTGTACACCTAATGTGATATCTGACTGTTTTATACCATTCTTACCCATTGAGCAAATAGTGAAAATTAAATAATTTTAAGCAATCATTACCTAAGAATGATTATTTAAAGCTAAGCTATTAATAAAATCCTCTGACAGGTGGAGGCACTTAGTAATATCAATTAGTTCCCTCTTTAGATATGAAGTATTCATTTTATAAATTTATTTATTCTCTATATAAAGTTTGTTGCCTCTCGAAAAATGGTTTGCTATTGGGAATACATCATGCTATTCGCTTAGAAGAATATTCTGTAGGTGATATGGATGTGCTTTAAACTGTTAGGGGAAAAAAGAACAAGTGGTTATGTTTTGCAAACATGAAGATGAGTGTTGGATTAAGAAAAAGATTAAGAGATGGCTTGTGGAAATCTTCCGCTCAGGTACTGCATTTGCTATGTAGAGACGATAGGATAACATAGGCATTACTAGTAGCATATGTTTTTTCTATAATGCCATATTTCTTATTTAGCTTTCTTTGTTAAAGCTTTTGTGAACATCAAGCTAATTTGTTTCAGGCTAGTATGAAACAGTCACTGAGAGTGATAAAATTTCCATGTAAGGACTTAATTCATCATTCTGGTTGATGATCTGTATAGAAGCTGTGTAGCAGAATAAATAACAATAGCTGTGAATCACATGAGGAGGAGATATTAAAAAAACAAATATGTTCTTTCTTCACTAGCATTTGGAAAGTCATCATGTGTTCAGTATCTTGGAACAGAGAAAGAGGGATCTGATTTTGAGTTTCTTTCATTCTGTGTAGGAGTGCACTGTACGAATGCTCCGGCCAATATTTGTGTGCTCTCTGGCAAGGAGTCTGGTAGTTCACCAGCCTTTTTTTTTTTTTTTTTTAACAACTCTGACAAGACTAAAAGCTGAAAACTGGTATTTATTCAGATCTAATGAAGCCTCTTTCAATGGGGAAGATGGTTATTACATCAGTGTGAGACAATCCAATGGAAGTTGGAAGTTTTGGAAGAAATCAAGTTCTTATTAATAAAACTAGTCCTAAATAAAAGTAATTAGAATGCAGTAGTATTGCTATGATACTAACGGGCAGAGGATGATGGTTTTCACCTTTACTACAGTTTTGTGATTGGGGATATGCTGTTTTGTTTTGTTTGAAACTTTCTAGTTTTTCTTAAGGAAATAGTAATATGCTTCCCAAACTAACTTCCAGTTAACAATAAAAGGTTAGACTGTGTCTATTTTCCAAGAAATCATGGTAAAGCTGGCTATTTTTCAGTCGTGCCAGCTCCTTATTTTATACAGGGCATATTTTTGCTCAAATTGTAGTTTTAAATCTACCAGACACCAAGGAAAAAGGCAGTGTCTTTTAAGGCAAGTGAGTCTGCAAAATGTCACTGAGTCAACTAAGTTGGAGGGAGTTTTTAAAAGAGATTTATAATCAGTTCCAGGTCAATGGGGCAACAGGGGTCTGAAAAGAGGAAGAAACAACAAAAAGATACAGAAAAGGGGAAAATTCCCTCATCTGTTGGGTCAGCCCGTGGCTGTTTGGAAGATGCACACAACCTGCTTACAATATATTTTGCAGGAAAACATGTTTTGCCCAGCTGCTTGGCTTGAAGTTTTGCTTGTGGTTTATAATGAATTGTATTATGGAAAGGTCTGTATAACTTGCCTTTTCTTTTTTGTTTTTTTCCTTCCTTTGAACCGCTGAAGTCTGCAATTTTGCCTGTAAATTTATTTCATCATGCAGTACTGGGGATATGGCACAGTCATCAGTGTAGACCTTGAGACTGTGCTAAACTCAAAGTTGCTGTTTTAAACCATCTTTTTGTACTTGTTTCTGCTTCACTTCTGGCAATATTCATTTCTACTGATGAGAACCAGAGAGAGCGGAGAAAGTGGGCAATTCTGCCAGTGCCCCTCCAGGGCCCATTTCTAGGCCCATATTAAGAGAATAAGTAGTTCCTTTTACTTCTGCGTATTCACATCCTTTGTCCAGGTTGTGCACATAGGAAAGCTTAGTATTTTCTTGCACATGTTCCTTTTGGGCTTTGTAGTCTGCATAGAACCAACCCTCTGTATTATCAACATGTTACACACCACCTCACTTGGACAATTATTCTTGTAAAAGAAATCTGATAATTTGACAGTGACTTATCAGGAATACTGTTTGTGCTTCTTGGTGTTAAAGTTCCTACGAGGACTGATTTATGTCTTCCTGTCAATACCTCCCTCTTTCCCCTTAGCTGCTGGAGTGTTGTGGTGGTTAGTGCTGTTGCTGCAGAGAACAGCAGTCATTCTGTCCCTTCTCTACCCCATCTTTGCTTTGCAGCAGAGTTTGCATCTGTGCAATGGAGGAATATTACTGTGGTAAACTCTTTCCCCTCAAAGGAGGGAGTGTGTGGAGAAAAATAATGCTTAAAGTCCCTAGGCAGTGTGTGTTGCACTCTGCACCAAGGAAGAGCCCTGATTTAACACATCTTTTGCAAGGCTGTTCTCATGGAGAACTCGTTAAAAGCCTAGCTCCTGTGACCACTGTGAAGCCCAAAGATTAGCAGGACTCAGTAGATTAAGGAAAAGGATGTAACCTGGATGGATCCTTTTGATTCCTTGAAGGACCTGTGGACTAACAGGATGGAGAGTGACTACTCTGGAGGGGAAGAAGTCCCACTCCAAAAGGGAATTCTTACAAAGTTATCTGATTGTTGCATCTCACACAGAAATTACAAGAGCATGGGTCTCGCACAGGTCAGCAGCGCGGTGCTGCAGCTGGGCTGCCTGCTGGCCCCTGCAGCGCAGTGGAGGAGAGGGCAGGCTGGCCAGCAACCTCCTCCTGTAGGTTGTGAAGCGGACAAGAAAGCCACAGTGCTGCGTGACAGCTTCAGGTCCAGTATGCAGCAGGGGACACCCGTGCTCCTATGCTGCAGCCTGCTGCTGCTCCCCTGGTCAGTGACCCAAATGTAGCACTTTTTCCTGTGGGAAGAAAGAAGGGATTTGAAATGCCATTGAGCTAAACCTGGGGTTTCATTTGTCCTGTCTGATTGTCTGTAAAGAAACAGAAAGGTTCCTCTTTCCCGCTTCCCTCCCCTTACAAACCCATTTGAGTTGTGCTTGTTTTTTTTAACACCTGGAAAATGGCACAGTATTTCATTCGAATACCTGCTCCTTCAGGCCCGAACACCTGCTGGTACTGTGAGAAGCCTCTCCCTGCGTGTTACATGTGTCTACTGTGAGATTAAAATGCAGTGCCGTGATTTAAATGGAAGTTTCAAAGCCCTATTGTGCCTGCCTCCCAGCATGGTTTCCATAAACACGGTGTGTGCGTGGTAGGGAATTTTAAAAGAAGACCAAGGCCCTAATTTTCAGAGCAGTGATTTTGTGAAAAGGCTGTAGATTTAGTTTCAATCAGAAGCATTAAAATACTTGTCTTGGGAAGAAAAGAACATGTTTGAACACTTTCAAATAATAAGTAATTCTTATAGGCCCATGCCAACTATTTATGTAAATTGTTCAATCAGTATTGTTTGAGTTTAGTTGTGTTTGCTTTGGGAAGGTTCCCACTTTCTTACTTTGACTGAGTAATATTTAGAGGAGCGTGTGTAGGAGGAAGATTGTTTTACTTCATGCCTCCCCCAAAAAATCAAAAAGCAACCTCGATAAACATCGTTCTCACTTACATTTAAAATGAGAAGATGACTTGTTCTGAGCTTGGATCAGCCCAGTCTTTGGATGGTGACTTCTGAGTTTGCAGAGGAGACAAGCGTAGTCCTTTGCCCTTGGGCACACACCAGAAAGTGCAAGTGGCATTTCTGAGTACTTATGTTTGCCTATTGAGGTGTTTTATGCTTTCCCCCATGGTACCAGAGTACATTCAAAAGACATATAGTTTCGTAAGTGAAGCACTGATCTAGGAGTGCCTTATCAGATCTAGTTGTTCTCTGTAGGTTAGCCACTGAATTTTGTATTCTCTTAGGTGAACTGCTTAGTTACTTTAACACATCAGTTTCCTTACCAGTAAAATGGAAACAATACTTTTTGGGACAAGAGTGAGTGGATAAAGGCAGATATCCAAAAGTGAACTGGTGCTGTACAACGATGATTATTCTTTTACTGTAAAAGTATATTTTTTCAGATTTAATGCTGTATGATAATAATTAATTGAGTTCTGCAGATTAAATTTTTAGTGGGAGTTATGAAATATGTTCCTAAAGAATAATACATTTTAAATGCTTTGTGAGATTTAAGACTTAAAACTTTATCTCATATTTCAAAGAATTTTAAATGACCTTCAGACAGAGCCAGTCAGTGGTTTGAATATGCTAATGAAATCACTTTGCTTGCAAGATGTTTTGTTTGGTAAGGAAACTCAAAACTACTGACCGTGTTGAGCTGATGATGTTTGTCTGTCTAATACACTAATATTCATTAATATAGTGTGTGCAGGCAAAGTTCAGGTATGAATATAGATGACAAGGATTTTGTGGGAGCTCATACAATAATCTCTTTTAGGTCTTGATCTTTCTAGCCACCTGATGACCTTTATTTTACACTGATATTGAAAGAAAGAAGCAATATTTTATCACTTAACTCCATGAATACTAAAATAATTGAGTTCTCATCACTAATCATTTTAGCAAATTAGAAATTCTCATTTACCCAGCTGTACTTGTACTGAGTAGTGTTTCTGCGGTATATTGAGACTGTTTACTGCTTACTGACATGACTGTGCCATGAACAGCACTGGACTGCTGTTCAGCGAGGATATCAAAATCAGACCACAATGTTTTCTATTTACTTCTGAGTCCCTTTTTGCTTTTTTGGCTTGGTCATAGCTGTCATCTTAATTAGTCTGATCCTACATGAACATATGTGGGTTTTTTTCCAGAATGAAGCATGAGCAATACAATTGTCTTGGTTTTAAAAGAATAGAATATATTGGTATAATATTCGTATAAGCTGTGAGTTGAAGCATTAGGGTTGTTCAAAAAAAAAGATCAGCAATCTCAGAAGATTCAAAAATTAAAAAAAGCCCCACAAACCTCACTCTTAGTTTGATCTTGTATCTTTACTACTATAAATCTTATTAACCTTGTAATCCTGTAAAATATTGCAAAATTCAGACTAATGCCAACAGACTGAGTGTACTCTCTTGCAGTTTGTCTGGAAAGCTTTCATCCCATCATTTATTCTATATAAACTTTATGTACATTATACTGCATTAGCAAGGCTGCAGATTAAATGTCTGAATATTTTATCTAAGGCAACCTCAAATAATTTAAAAAATGCATTTGATATGTTTATGAAAGGTTGTCAAAGATGCTGAGAGCATTAGCTGAAGCCTTTTAAATTATAGTTTCTGAAACTCTGAATGAGTTTTCATGAAAATTGAAACTTTCTGTATGAACATATCAATTTTGTTTTGAAAAATAGCTGAAATAAAGCAATTTGTTACATTTTATTCCAAAATTGTTGAAACTGAACATGTTATCATTTTGGTTTTAATTTTAAAATGACTTTACATCCAGAAAGCTCTCATCAGTTCTGTTGGTCAAAAACCCAAATCTGAATATAATTGGGATTTATCAACCTTTTCTTCCTTTCTGTGACATATGATGAGGGAGGACTATGGTGTGGAGGCAGGAGGCACAGAGTAGATGAGGGAAGCAGCTGAGCTCACCCAAAGATGATTGTTATACCTCAAGGAGAAGTAGGGGAAAAGAAAAAAAAAAAAGAGAGAATTCTCATTATTCAGTACATTTCGCATGATTTTAAACTTATCCTTGTCCCAAGTTTTCAGTAAAACTGAGCAATGGACAAAAATATTAATCAGTCTCCCAGAATGTGATTTCAGTTGTTACCTATTACACTTGTCTCAGACTTTCTTAGCGAGTCATAGGCGTACGAGGCACGTATTTGCCTCTGGCTGTAAATCATGCAAAGTTGACAGTAGCTTATAATAAGTGTCTAGACTATAGATATTTTTTGGTATTCATTCTAATTAAGTTAACTGTAAAGAGTCAGAGATGAGGTCACATAAAGTATACAGGTAAAATACATACTTTCGTTACATGAAGTAAGGAGGGTGAAGATGCTCATGAGGATGGTCATCTAGAGCAGAAATTTTCCTGTGATCCACCAAGAGCTGGAGATGGGACTAAGCTCAGACCATGAAATGCATCACACCAGGAAAATATAGAAGATGTATATTGTTCAACGAAGGTGTTGGCTATAATGTTGAAGGCATATTACTCTGATACACAGCAATGGAAGGATATTTTGATCTTTTTGGGGTGTTTTGCCTCTAGAAGGAAATTTCTGAAATCCTTTCAAAATACTGTGAGGCTAACCTTAAATTCCCACTCTGGAAATTCAACAAGTACTTCTGCTTTTGGAGGTGTGTGAAGTGAAAAGAAGCTTTCAAGAAAAATATTCAGAGGTTTTCTCATTTCTAATGTTTAATATTCCAAGGCACAGAATAAGCCCAGAAAAAAGTTATGTTCAGTCGATTTAAGCATTGTAGGTAGAGAAAAGCTTTTACTACCAGTCAGACTCCAGTCACTCTGACAGATCTTGTTGTCTTCAACAGCAAAGGGATTATTTCATAGAAAACCTGCACAGGTTAGATGAGGCTTAGGCTATATGTAGTGTTGATGAATGTCAACATCAGGTCAGTAGATGTTTGGAAGGCAAATCTAGAATATGTTATAGTTCCAAGGCACTTTCTGAGGAGATTATTACTAATTCAGGGCTCCGGGTTAACAGCTTTATCCTGGCAAGCTTTCTGTGGTAGTTCTGGTCTGTTTGCTGCACTTCCTCACAGTGTACTTACACTCATTTTTTTTTACTTTTTTTTCCCCCCCTCTCTTCCAGCTTAGTGTCACTTTGAGGTATAAAAGGGCATTTCTGTAACATTACAAAACTGGAACTGGTCAATCTTGCTTTGAAATTTTAAATAAAAATAACTTTTGACTAACTGTACATTTGGGGAGAAATTGTTTTGATAATGAAAATATAAACTCAGAAGCAAAGGGTGTATATATGTTTTATACTAAAGGAAGTTTACAACTTTTCAGGGAATTTGAAGGACCTTAAAATATGAGTAATTGTAACATATTTGTATACTATAGTGCCTGTTAAATGTTAGCATTTTCCATGTCTCATATTGCTATCTAGTAGACCAAAAAATATTATCTCCAATTGTTACTTGTTTGACCAGATACTGCATTTAGAGTTCTACCCTTTCAAAGAAGCTGTCATGAACTCCAAGTCTTGCCAGGTGATACCAAATTGCAACATTTGATCCTTATAAAACTATTCTGGTTTTTTTTTTGGGGGGGGGGGGGGGAAGGAGGGCTTGTTTTTTATTTCTTTGGGTTTTTTTGTTTTGTTTTTGACCAGGTTTTAGTAAATGTATACTTTATCATATGGACTAATGATCTGGTCTTTTGAAGGTACTCTTGTAGTTGGGCATGTTTCCTCTTTGAACTTGGCATTTTGTTGGAAATGCAGAACTGTCCATCCTACATAAATAAGGTTAAGCATTAGCTTTCAACAGTGTGATGTGACTCTGGCACTTCCAACTGATTTTAAATCTGAAAGCATCAACAAATACGACTTGAGATTGCAGAACTTTGGTTTATAATTAACAGCTCAGAAAGGTTAGATGCAGCTAGATAATGAAATCAAATATTAATAACTGTTTTTGCTGCTTTGCCAAGGTGAGGGTAGTTTGTAACTTTTCTTTAAAAGAAATGTGGTACTTTGAAACTGCAAGGTAAAGCTGAATTTACAAAATTCACAGCACTATTTGCACTGTATTCAGAATTTAGAAAAACTTTGTGAAAACCGTGTCTCTCTTAATATAAAAGAGAAAACAAGGGAAGAATTAGTGATCTGGATACTGTAGTAATAGCCCTGATCGCATGATAAAAGCTTCCTGGTATTGTAAGCACCCTTTCTGAAATGACATAGGAAAACTGAAAGAAGTTGCTTGGACAGAAGTAATGGTACCCACTGAGAAGTTAGGTTGTTAAAAGTAAAACTGAATGAATTTAAATCCATACTTTCTATGTGGAAAAGGTCTAATTTTTCAAATGATAAAATTGGGAGTGAGGGGAAGAGAAAAGACTTTTGCCACTGAAAAGGAATTTGGATGAGGTCCTGAATGAACTGAAATGAGTCAATCATAATACATCAGTAGTAGTAGTAATATGGTAATGTTTTAAAGATGTTAACTGTATTTTTTTTTTTATACGTATTTGGCTAAATACATGTTTGGTATAGGTCTGCTGATTGGGCCCAACTGTAACTTTGCAGCCTGATTCTATGCTGCTTTTCACTTGAGGTACACTGGAATGAACTTGGACTAATGCGATAAAGAGTCAAAGTCTTTCTCCAGCAGTTTATGTGCAATGTAAAATTTTGAGAAGGATCAGTTTGACTGAGAGCATGAAGTAAACCAGTGGAACTTGCATATCTATATTATTTAAGTTTGTAAATCTTAACCTTTAAGCTTAAACATACTTTATGATGTTCCCTGTATGGGGAGCTACTGACAACTATCAGGTTGTTCTCCGAGAACCGTGGGAACACCGTCTTTCTCTTCACATAACAGATCATGTCTGTGCTGTACATTCAGAGGGTCTTTTCCTGCGGAGATGATCTAATGTAAGGACAG
This sequence comes from Rhea americana, assembly GCF_003343005.1. Taxonomy (NCBI): domain Eukaryota; kingdom Metazoa; phylum Chordata; class Aves; order Rheiformes; family Rheidae; genus Rhea; species Rhea americana. The sequence continues at coordinate 1,228,766 of NW_028186990.1, read as the reverse complement.
GTGGTTCAGAGAAACAAATAATCTTACATTCTTTATGGTCTTTATCAAGTAGGCCTACTTCATCTAAATCGGGCTTTAAGGCTATTGTTTGCTCTAATGCAATTGCACATGCTTTTTATTCCAACTCCAGTGAGCCAAACATTGGCAGCAAGACCTGATAAGCCTTCTATATGTTTTTAAAAGTGAACTGCATTGTGCTGGTCCCTGGGAAAGAGACTTCCTTGAAAATGTTTAATCCTCCCTCCCCATCATTTGTGGATGAAACTGTCCATGGCATACACTGACAGTTAGTTGGTCAATTTGTGTGTCTTATTCAAGAAAGACTTTTTTTTTTTCCTATGCACAGTGTAATGTACTTAGAAATGTCTTTTTTCATTTATAGCACATGAAGTAAGATATATAATCTATGATATTCCTCTGTCCCTTTAATGAGCACATGAACACAATAATTTTAGTTAATGAGCTTTCCAGATAGTAAAAATAAGGGGAGGAATTGTATAAAAGTGCAGCTCTTCAGAGCAGTTGTGAACTATTGAAAGTAGAAAAATCCTGCAAAGATGTAATTATAACACCTGCTATTATATCACTGATGCTTATTTGCATCCAGGCCACTGTTCCTGAGTAATTATGCTGATGTATTTAATGCTTCTATTGCAAGATGTGGTGAAATCTATCACAGGCTTCCCTTTTTTGACAATGCCTAGTACTTCCAGGCCCACCTGCACACTACCTGAACACTTCACTCTCTGAAGACAAGTCATTGAAAAATATAGTGGTGCTTGTGATACTGAGGAGCAGCCCCTGTGCTTGAGAGACCCTGGGGCTAAGCTTGCTATGAGATTCACAGACTAGCTCTCCAGGGTAGCCAGTGCAGCACTAATAGAGGTTTTCTGCTTGTGAGCAGAAAGTTACAAGGCAAGCAAAAAGCCCAGAGGCCCAAGCACACAGCATTGACTAAGCAGAGCTTGGATATCTCATGCGGAAGTTCAGTTATGGCCGATTCCTCATGATCTGATGATTCCTCCCTGAGCAGTGCAGAATAAGCTGGATGAAAAATGAACTAAGAAAATACTCTACACAGAAAAATGATAGTTCCAGTAGAACTGGAACTCTTTGGAAATCTGGAATACAGCTGGAGCATATTGAGTGTAAAATACTCAAGCACTATTTTATCATGCATCTGCGAAAGATTGTTGCCTGAGAAATAGAAGTGAGTCAGAAGGTAGTTTTCTTTTTCCCTTTGATTTATTTTATTGTTTTTACTCAACTCAGGAGATGAAAACTAACCATGAAATTATGCAGCTGAAACGTGAGGAGTTCGATATACCACATAAAAATGAAACATATGACAGAGGGATTTTTAAATACAAAGGTGATTACAAAGAGAAGGTGAAAACATAGAAAGATTTACAGCTGATATAAAATGAAAGTGTCAGGTAGCAGTTTGGAGGCACTAACTATGGGAAAACCTAATCACACTATTTGATATTTTTCAACTGAAAAAAATATCAGTAAAGCTCTTCTTGTGCTAAAATATCCGCCGGGGACACGATACACATTACAATAGCATCAGAAATAGAAAGAGTTAAGGATTCCCCCTCCCCTCACTGTGCACAGTCAAAGGAAAACTAAAGGTTAATGATACGCACATATCCCCTCCAGAGCTCAAATGTACATATGGACAATCATTTGAGTTTCAGCCTTAGGAGTATCATAGTGACTACTCTTGTAGAGGCTTTCCTGTCTTTGAGCAAGCCTTAACTTTGCAATTTTTGCCTAGCATAGAATTTCCAATGTGTTCTTAAAGGGACATGAATATTTAGGGCAGGCAGGCTGTACAAGTAGATCCCATCTCTAATAGAAAATACCAGTTATTAATGTTTTCTCATTTGAATATCTGTCCATATTTACACTTGGTCTATGGGTGACTCTAATCAGTTGTTCTCCAGTCAGTGTATATTGTCTAGAAGAAGGTCTTGAACAGAAATGGAAAGGATGAGAATACTAACACCTGCATCCTCCTTTTGTGTCCTTTGCAATGACGTAGCATGTGGAAAGGTGAGGATACAACTTTACTGTTGATCAGCGATGGGATCGTCTCTCAGGCATAGAGATGCCGTACTTCTGTGGAGCATAACAATGGTGCTTTCCCTAGCTGTCTCGTAGCAAGTCCTGACAGTCTTTGGTGAGAGGCTATCTCTGAGCTGGCAAAAACATATGCAGAGACTTTTCTGCCATGAAGACAGATTCCTTAATTCTGTCTAAGCAAAAAGCCAAAGTATTGAAGGCTTTTGGGATCCAATTAGAACAGATTTAAAGGCAAAAGGATCATTTCCTTGACTGACGTAAAGTAGCATTCGAAGGTAACTTAAGAGAAAAATTGCAGGTGGGCTCAGAGAATGACTGTCCATAAAGGATAGTGTAAAAAGCGCTGAGTCATAAAAATTTTCATTTTCCCCAGTTCTGCTAGTAGACGTAATAGCCACTAGACAGGTGAATTTCAATTAAGGATCTAGGAGGGAGCAAACTGGTTCAGAATTATTTACCGTGACACATCCTGACATCTTATCACAATCCAACTGGAGAATGGGATCTGTGTCTCAGAAGAGAAAGCCCCCACTGAAGTTTTGAGGACACTTGTATGTGTAGTGAAGGGAGAATCTTCTTCAGTCAGTGGCTGCAGATCTGAAATTGCTGCCAGAAACCCTCAGTTGAACTAGAATTCCTTCATTTTGGAGCGCTAGAAGACAGTCCAGAAACGAAGGAAGAGAGGCCTCCATGTCTGACGAGGGCATCCAGGTATATTATGGGTAATATCAAGTTCACTTGAGTGCCCCATTGAAGCCTTTTCTATTGATAAGGTTGTCTCTCACCAAGAAAGGGTACATTCATTTAAATTTGAGATGTTAGTGTTGAGATTCAGAAGAAGGTTGAGGTTTAGGAGGAAAATGCTAAGTAATACAGTCCTGTCTTGCCCTTTTAGGAACTGGCCAAATAATGCAGTTTGGAGGGAAGACAGGTGCAGGTAATCTAATGAAGTCAGAAGGTATATTTCTGCTCTAAGGCTATTATTTTCCAATGGATGAACTGGCATTCCTAGCTGATTTGTATGGAGAAAAAGTGTGGCTTGGGAAGCATCCGTACTCCAAAAAGGTAAAGTTTGAAAAAAATGTCATTCTAGGTCTCCCATTTGTGGTCTACCAGCCTGGAACATCTTGGGTCTCCTGTGAGTGTAGTTAGAGGAGAGAGACTGGTGTTAATTCAGTCTGAATTCTCTAGTCCCAAAGTCTGACAGCATCTCAACACAGGAAAGGAGCACTGTATCATCCCTTTTTTGCTTATGATTAATACATTTTCATGGCCAGAATGAATTGTCCCTGGAGAAACACTTGACACAAGCTCCTGAGATGTCAGTGGGGTGGTATGTAAACAGCACTTCTCAGATTCCTGTGATGCCAAGACCTATCTGCATAGAGGCTGGGATAAGAAGAGCAAACCCTGGCAACATCCGTGTACTATCAGATAGAATTTAAAAATGACTATGAAATTACGATCTACAGAGGCATAGTTACTTTGGACACCTCAAATGGTCCGAAGTCCAACTAAATAGTCAAATGTGGCTAGCATATAAGGGCTTCACCAACAAGCAATTCTTGGCAGAGCAGAGGCACTGCCTTCTGTGTATTCACAGTGGGTTATAACAAAACAAGCTTCTGTCTTGTTAAAAGTGCTCTGTTGTTCTGTCCGATCAGTGTGAAGCTTGTCAAGTATCTAGTGTTGGTAAAAGAGGCTGGCTATTCAGGATTCTCAAAAATGCTGCTAAATAACTTATTTTTGACCAAATACATCTAAATACCTGATTGTAATCAGGAAAAGGAAAGGAAAATAGTGAAGTTGTTGCTTGTAGTGAGTAGTAGTCAATCTAGCACAAGTTAGATTAGAAAAATAAAAATCCTAATCACCCAGCAATATGAAATATAACACTAAACAGTATTGTCACGAGAAACTCATGGGGAGGTATCTGAGACAGCAGCATCGTTTACCAGCAAGGAAGTAGGAGGAGGCTACTGTGGAACAGATTCCTGAGAGACAGACATCTCTCAAGGTTGCCAACAAAGTTCCTATTTACCACCTGGAGGTCACATACTGTTTCTCCAAGGTTATTGCAGATTATTTCTATCCCTTTCCCTTCCTCTCTTCGGGGGAAATTACATGAGAGACCCTTTTGTAGATGCATAAGCATCATTCCCAGGATGGGGAGAGGCGAATAATCAGTCTACCGTTGTTCTTACGGAAGAGCAAGGAGAGTATCTGACAATGGCACCCGCAAAGGTAGGGCAAGTCTTAACTGATGCCCCATGACTTGCACATTGCCAGGAATGTGCAAGTGTTGAGCCACCCCAAGGCTAAAGCATGTGACCAGTTTATGTTCTGCAGTAATTCTTCTGAAATGTTTCAACATCTAGAAATACAGCACATTTCTGTGTGCTTTACCAAAACCACATTTGAAGGTGATGTCAAGTATTCTACAGAATGGCTTGATTCAATAAATAACTGCTTCCAAACCTTCCAAAATAACTGCTATATGATATCTCGCATATCACACATCTGAGGTCAATGGCATTAGAATCTTTATTCAGACATTTAAACCATCTTGAAATACCAAAAAAATCATATTTCCCTCTATATTACTATGGCATCAGGCTTGCACAGAGAAAATATTGCCATATTTATGGGGAAAAAATAAACAGTCTGACTTAACCATCTCTGTTCACAAAAAACCCATATCAATTAGTTTTACCTCCAGAAAATAAATGACATGGCCTATCTCTAGAAATACCATAGAAAACAGAGGCCTTTATGTCATTAAGAAGGCTTTGAAAGCTTCACAAAGGGACTAGATTAAAATCACTTAATATCCTGCTGAACAAGAGTAAGTTAAAGAGCACTCTTTAAATTAAATGATACTTTAAAATAATAGAAAGGTACTTCAAATGTTTTAGCAGTTTTGAGATGAGTCCATAATCGCTAGGTTGAGAGGCAGTGAGTCAAATACCTAGCTGATGTCAATTTGCTGTAACTGACCTGTTTCAATTTTTGCTTTAACACATATGTAGAACACATGACTCTGGCGTACTGCAATGTTTTTCTTCATCATTTTCTGGATAACCTCCATACTCTTTACTGATCCTAAGTTATTCTAAGCTCACACCAATTAAGCATTTAGATAGTAAATGATTTGGAGAAAATTGTTTTTACTTAGTGTTAAGCATAATGAGGACCGCGACTTTCTGAATGAGATTCTAGATGTAGTATAAATTCATAATAGTAGCTGTTAATGTGTTTTTTGTGTCACTGTTAGATCTTTCATGACAAACATTCGGCACTTCGTGCTTATGTAAAACTATCTGTTTAGAAACTTTCTCTTGAATACAGCTGTTCCATGTTACACATCTCTGATTTAAACTATCACTCCACCACTACTGGGAATTAAGCTAATTTAGGTTATTTTGCTATAGGTTCTTGACTTTTGTAGACTTTCGTTTGAGTTCTTAGCCAGGTTGCCTCCCAGACAATCGCCTGGATGAGATTGTTGGGGCAGGTGTTAACTATGGAAACCTACTTAGTATTAAACGTACCCATCTCACTGCTACCGACTTTGGAGACGGTACTTTATTTTTTTTTTCGGGTTATTGTTCTTCACAAAAGACCTAATTGAAAATATCTGTCAAATCATGTCTCTGGTTTCCTTCTTCTTTCCCCCCATTAATTGGACACGCATTGTGTTTGTGTGGGAAGGAAGGAGGCTCTGCAGCGATACAGCAATATTGCTGGGAAAAGAACATTAAAATGGATAAAGGGATTTCCTAGTGGTATAAATACCTGCACACGACCTCACTGTGCTCTGGAGCCCTTCTCTATATGTATATGCAAGTAAAAAGAACTGAAACAGAGTTTGTGCTGCTGTTAATCACGCAGAATCTGTTCTCTTAGAAAACAAGAGAAGGTGGCTCTCAGTCTTTCATCTGTTTGAGGGTATGACTTGCCAAGCGTTTGCTTCATCTGACACCTTTGTACCCTTGAATTCTGACTCTTCTCCTTCTCTGCCTCTGATAATGCATCACAGCGCTGCAGAATGCCTACCAGTTTCTAACCATGCGACCAATGTTGTGTCTACAGGTACTTTTTAAAAACAGTATTACTCTTCATAACTCTTTTTTTGTAATGATTTTAGAGGATGTTTAATCATCAAGTTCTGCAATATGTAAAGTGTTTGGTGTCAGTGCTATGTGAGATTGGGACTACTTTCAGGCAGAAATATTTTCACAAGTCTCCATAAATGAGTGAATCAAACATCCAAAATGTTTGTATTTCAGTCAAACTTGTAGCTGTCTCTCAATTTGTTACAAGATTAGGCTCGGGTATACTATTAGCACCATAACTTAGTACAGATGCAAACACCGTCAAACTTTTGTTATGATTATGTAGTGATCCATGGCAAGTATCACATAAAATAAATTAAATTTTGTTTATTATGTAACCACAATTTTTAATAATATAAATTATTTTAAATAGGAAATATATTTAAAATAGGTCAGGTTTCAATATAATTTGGAGAATCTCTCAATAAGGAGAAGGATGCTTTCCTAAACATGTTCTGTAGTGAATAAACACTAAGATTTAAATGGAATATTAAAAATAGGTGAGAGAAGGCTCGTCCGTATTTTTGGAATTTTATGTGTTTGTATATATAACCTAATAAGGTGGTAGTAGTACTAAGGAAGTAGTAGAGTAGTAGGACAATGCAAACACTGAATTATCTGCTAGAGAGAGAGTTTGTTTTCTTGCAGGCTCAAATCTGCAGAAGTGATATTCTGGAATACAGAAGTTATTGATGGTACATAAGCTTTCAAAAATAGAGAAAGAAATAATTAAGAAATCACTTTTGCTGAAATTGATTACTGTTTCTTCTTAAGACTGCAGGGGAAATCCTTACCTCAGTGCTGAAATGTTGGAAATAAAATCTTTTAATAATGTGAAAAAGCACCTAAGAAACGTAAACTTCTAGGAAAACTGAGCATTGGTGAAAACATGATCTTACACATTAAACAGGAAGTTTAAAATATTGTAACATGTTTGTTTGGTGTGGGGGGGAATACAACAATTTAAGTCGTGTATGAGTCCAAATTTATGTATCTGTACCTTAGTAGAGTTTTCTAAATTGTTTATATTTCTATCTGATTCATAATAAAAAGGATATGGTGACAGACAGTGTTACTGAAAACATTTGCAGGTCTACTTGAGATTTGGGTTTTGATATTTTGTAGTTCCCACTCAAGGACCAATACCACTATAGTCAGTCTGAATTTTGTCTGAAGCTTCATGTATGTTTTGTAGGTAACCCTGTAAGAACAGAAGCAGTGATAGACGGTGGTATTTATAATGAGGAGAGGTTTCCAAATTTCCTACATAGATTCAGGAATTTTAATAAGCAATGCCATTCAAAGTGAATGCGTCTAAGGAAAACTTGTGCAAGAAAATAGAGGTGAAAGAATTTTGAATCATATCTTATTTTAAATGTCAAAACTCATTAAAATGCATGTGGTAATTCTACATCATAAAATACAGGTGAGTATACATCTAGCTAAATAATGTACCACACCATATGGATAATGTTCTGCAGAATACTAAAGACATTCATTTTTATGACTTAATTTAAATAGCATCATCTTTACCACCTACTATTAAATCCTTATTAGCAAGTTAGAAATGCCTTTCTTATGTCTAAAAAGGACATAGTCTATGGATTATTAAGCAATAATAAAAGAATCCACCAGTGAACACTTAAATCTTACCTGAACAGGAAAGCTGTATTGCTCTAAACGCATTGGTATTAGTGTAATCTCTAGTTTGGGTGCATAGTAGCATAAACAAGGCTGCTATAATAGTTCTTATATCATTATACCTATGTTTAAATAGGATCTTTTACTGTTATGATTACTGTTGTAAAAACAGAAATTCTAATTTCTAATTAATTATATTGTTTTGAATAACAAGAATGTATGTTTTAAATTGCAGTCTTACATATCTGAATGTTCACAAACATGATATTTCAATACTACCTTTTATAGTTGCTGTCAGAGAGGACAGTATATACACTTCTTTTGTCTGCTTATGTCTGCTGTGAAAAACATCCACATTTCTAATTTTACATTCAGAAAAACTTGTTTGATTCTTTAGACATTGGAATTTACGGAATACAGGTCTGAAATGCACAGTTTTTCGTTTGTGTGAAATAGAACTGCTGATTTTTGCTCTCCAGAACTTGCTGAGCAGAACTGGGTGGGTGCAGAGAGTAGAGCAAACTTTACAGAATCTTTCACAATGGAAAGAAAGTTTGTTAGTAGCGTGATAAACTTATTCATTGATTTTTTCTTGGGTAGCTCTATTGATGATGATATGAGGCCGAGCTCCCTATCCTGTGTCTATTTCTACATCTCTTCATCGGATTTCTGCTACTTGTTTTGCAGCCTAGAAGACCCTGTGAAAACGATGGAGATAAATTCATTGCCTTCCTAGATCTCTGTTCACTTTGGGATTTACATGACAGTAGAGTCGATCAGGTTTCTGAGAATGTAGAAAATGTTTTTAAGTAAGATTAAATGAAATGGTACTTGTAAGTTGGATGGAGAGAGGAAATAGTCTCCTCCTGTAGAGATCAATGCTTCCTTTTCTTAACAGTGTGTATACTGTGGTTATACAGGTAGATGACACTAAAAATAACACATTGAAGACAAGGCATGACTGTTGCTGGTCTTGGCTCAAAGGGTATTTTGCTATTTATACTGGCAGTCTCATCTGGTGAGACATGGTCAAGTGTTCTGAACTTCCAACAATGTTAGCTTGATGGTTCTGGAGTAAAATGCTTAATATATGCACTGAAAAACTAAACAGGAAGATGTAGCCTACCTTTGAACTGAAAGGATGCATCTTGAATCCTTATGCATTTTCTTACCAGTCCCGTCTGTTTTGTCTTTGATCCAAACTCCTAAATGCTCCCATGTCCACTTTGCCATGACGACTTTGGAAAATGCATCGTCAGGCCTTCATTATTCTGTGCCGTCCTGTCATTATGGAAATCAATCATCGACCTATGGGGTGATGGCAGGTAAGTGAGATCCTCTATTGAGTGAGCTATTAGCATGCTGCTTTGGTCAGTTTTCTTTTAGAGGGATGCATTCAAGGTAGTTGCTTCAAAGGAACAAAATTGAGGTTAAGACACTAGCAAAGGGGTTGGGAAAGTGGGAGTCTGTGTCCAGTTTTCCCCTAAACCTCTGTATTTCTAGATAAATCACTGTGTCTTACTTCTCTGTCTACAAGACTGAGACAGTACTGCTCTTTGCTTATCTGATGTTTGCTTTGGCTGGTCAGATGATCACTTTTGAGGGACCAGGACTGATTTATCTAATATGTCTGTGTAGTACTTAGTGTACTGGGACCCTAATCTCCATGAAAAATTCTTGATGGTATAGAATAAAATGGTGACTGATAATGGAATGATAGATGAGTTAAGCAGGTTCAGCTCTGTCAGTGACAGGATAACTCTAAAGCAGTAGTATATCTTCGAATCTAAAAAAACAATTCAAAAATTGGAGCATTTTTGTTCCTGATGGATCTTAAGACTTAATAAAATACTCAGATCTTGACAGACAGTGTGTGTTTCTGTCAACATACACTTTTTCCAAATCTCATAAAGCAGAATGAAGGCCTTTCATACAGATGATTATGGACTTTGAGACTGATAAAGATATGTTAGCATCCTGCTCAGTTTTACATTTTCCAGGCTGAAGAAGAAAGAGGAACTGTTATTCCATGTAAGTTCAAGTAGCAGTCAATAAGATAGTGTGGTGAGCCAGATTAAGGCAATTACCAGAAAATAATTGTGGTTCAAAGCTAATTCAAAAATCAAACTCAGTACTTTATTTCACTTAAGAATGAAGGAAATGACTGCGACAGTAAGTCAGCATAGATGAATGCATCTACATAGGGAATTTTTAGGGTTGGACTTCACCACACGCAAATGTCCAAAATGCTCCTATTTCATTATCTATTAATGTACATGTTGTAATTGTTTCTGGCACTGTTCACATCCTTGACAGAAGTCCATAAAATAGGTATCAAAGAAAGGTAGCACTCAGAAGCCTACTTTATTCCACTCCAAAACAAATATATCTACATTTTTCTCATCCCTTTTAACACTCTTACTTCCTTTTTAGGCATCAAGCCTGCAACTCCAGAGATGCTGTCAGCAAGTCTCTCCCAGAGTCGCATCTTACAGACCTGCAGCATGCCCCATCCCAATGTAGTAAATGGTGTCAGCACTTTACAAAGCAAGTTTTTCTTTTTTTAGTCTCTTCCTTTACTCTTTGTGAAAACTTTTGGTGGTTATACTATGTGAAACCTACAAAATGTTTCTATGGGGTTAAAACCTCCACATTGGGTTAGTAATTAGGGTAATTAGGATGGTGAAGACAAGAAAAGCAAGATGAGGCAGGGGAAGGATGTTGATAAGGTGCAAGTTCCAAAAAAAATTTTTGTGTCATTTAGAAAATTGAGAAGGATGTCCTGAAGAAATGGAATTATTGTCTGCTACAGATCCACTGAAGAGGGTTAATACTATTTGTTTTTTTCTTGATAAATTTGTTTTTTTTTTTCCTTCATGTCAGACATGCTCTAGCTGTACAAACCACATGTGGCAAAAGAGAACCTTGACTGTTAGTTAAATCTTCTTGTTAAATCTAATTTTTGTGAACAATATGTAGCATGAGATAGTTTTATCTATGAAAAATTTCTTTTTAAGCTGGAATTAATTGGGAATATGTTGATTTTCTCCAAACTCTTACCTATATGTTTTCCTCAAACAAATATTATCCTAAAACTAAAGCACAATAGTATCTCGTCTGAACATAAAATGGTATTTACATGGAAATATTCTTTATTGAAAATAGAGACTGGCACTTTCTAGGTGGCTCAAGTGACACAGACCCATCAGTCTCATTTTGCCACTTCATACAAACTGAGGTCCTGCGTTGTTATTTGTCTAAGTCTGGACCATTTATCATACTATTTGAGTGCATCACAGTTTACCTGTGAAATCAGATGGTTGTGACTGGTGGTGCAAGTGGTTGTTGTTCTGTTTTCACATATGGGGACTAGAGAGAGACTGAATCTCCTAAGCCTTTCCACTCCAACGCTTGGACAGTCTTTCACCTGTGCTATATATATTACAGACTTTGATTACGAAGTGATGAAGGCATGTTTTTATTGTGTTTTTATTATTTATTCTATTGAATAATGATACTGGGTGTTTTTTGTTTTGTTTTGTTTTTCAGGTGGCCTGACCCCTTGCCTTTATAAATTCCCTGAGCATGCTCTGAGTGCTGGTTCCTGTGCTCTGGGCCACAGCTTCACTCCCATGCACCAGTCTGTTCTGGGAGATGATCCCACAGCCTCTGACTTCAAGCAGGAATTCCGCAGGAAAAACAAATCTGTTGAAGAGCCAATAGACATGGATTCTCCTGAAATCAGGGAGCTGGAGAAATTTGCCAACGAATTCAAACTGCGAAGAATTAAGCTGGGTATGTGTCTTTTTTGTCAGCTAGCAAAAGCTTGAAAATTTTGAAGGAAAGTCCAATTATTTCTGAATGTTTTATAGTCTGGTCTGTCTAATCATAACTTTGCACTGCCAAACTTTCTCAACTCCTAGAAGACTTGTGCAGAATTAATAAGCTTAAACTTTTTGCAACTTCGTATGCAGAAAGTGACGTTAACTGTTTCTGGTATTTAAATTATTTCTGTCTTTCTCGTAAGTGGAAGGAACATTTTGCTGTTCAATTAAACTACATTCTGTTTCAGCCATGTTATATTGCATTTCTACAGCTTAGGGCGGTGCATGTTGTAGTCTCTTATATGCATTCTCGTCCCCACAATATTTTCTATTCACAAGATGGTGCAATGTCATTTCAGTAAACAATATGGATAACCATGACATCCATGGCAAACTTTCCACACCATAAGGAGCTTTGCTTCCCATTTTATTTTCTTGTGCCATGACATGGGTACAGCAGCAACTGACTTTCGTTGCTATCTGATAACTGTTGAGGGCAGCGTGAAATGCATTGCACTGGCTCATTTCTGGTGAGTTGTTGGCCTTTCTTTGGGCAATCTGAGCTGAAGATAAAGGCAGACTCATCTACAGGATCTTTCCCCTTTTTACAGAAAGGTTGAGGTGCATTGCAAACTAAAAGCCTGCCCCACCATTTTATGAACTGTACTGGAAAAAAAAATCATCTGGTGCTGTAGATTCAGCCCACTTATGAAAACTGGGTACTTTCAATTAAGAGTTGTAATTTTGCCATTATCTGTTATAACATTATATTATATCATTAAAAAACAGAGCATCCTTCTACAAAATACAGCTTTATAAATGTAAAAAAATATATGAAGTTGTTAGAAATATCTAAACATTAGATATAGCTAGAATATAATAGCTAGAAAGCTATTATGTTCCATTGCAGGATAAAAATGAGAATTAGAGCAGAAATTTACAGTTTGAAATAACAGTTGCAATGTGGGCATTTTGCTGTATATCATGACTATTTAATGTCAGCCACAGCATTGCAATGATTTGCGAGGCCCTAAACTATTAATCATTGTGATTATTACAGCACCTTGATCCTCACTTTGTGAAAGAGCAAAACTTCCTCCAAAGTAAACAAATGGCTCAGAGGCTGTAAAATTGGACTTAATGCTCTGATGTTGAAAATTAAAATTGACACAGGAAAACTCGTCTGAGGTTGAGCTTTAGGAGGGAAGACAAACTTAACATGTGCTGTGGGTTTGAGACTGTGAGATACAGAGTTAGTGCAATTAATAGGTAAATAGCCACCTCATGGAGACATCTAGGGAGACTATGCCCATTCTGGTGCAGAGGAAAAAAAGGAGGAATATAAACTAGGTTCCTGAAGACAGTAGACACATATTCAATGCACTAACTGGAGAACTGCTCTTTACCAAGTCAGTATCCTCATGTAAACCGCAGCACTTCTCTTATCGTTTCATCTTAGTCATTACAACAAATAACAGGAGACCAGAGGCGCAGATGGGGGTTAGCATATTGCCATGACATCATGTATATTAATGAAAATGTGGGGTGTGGATCCTTCTCAAACTCCTAATCTCAGAGCCTATAAAACTACACTGGAATCAACAGGATGACTCGACATAGCACTGAGGTGAGTTCAAAATCAGCTACAGAGACCTTTGCAGAAAGATGATCCTTGAAGCTACAGCGTGCACTGTTCTTAAGAGTCAGTGATGAAGGGATAAGTGTCTTAAGGAAAGCAACCCACACTAGGAGCTCCGAAGTGACTTTTTCCTCTTCATTTTTGACAGGCTACACACAAACTAATGTTGGAGAAGCACTGGCTGCTGTACATGGCTCTGAATTTAGCCAAACTACTATTTGCCGGTTTGAAAACTTGCAGTTGAGTTTCAAGAATGCATGCAAACTGAAATCAATTCTGTCCAAGTGGCTGGAGGAAGCAGAACAAGTAGGAGGTAGAGAGTTGAAACCCTCTTAAAATTAAAAATTGATTTGTATTTTGACCTGAATCCTCTGCATATGTTTAAAGACTAGTACATGTCTTCCAAAGGCTAAGGTTTTTGTTTTACCAGCTTTAAATACAAAGGTGTGCTGATGCATACCTTTTAAGTTCTGGTATGTTTTTGGGTGAGCAAGGATGAGCAAACAACCTGAAGTGCCTGGAGGGTAGAAAATTGCAGAAACATTAATTTGCCTAATGGTGCTCATTCACTTTGGTTCCATTCCAGCAGATTAGTTCCACTGCCGGAACATAGGTCTGAGCTGTTACCATTTCTTTAGGATCCGCAGGACGGCATGTTTAACAGGGTACTGGGATGCTTCGCTAGCAAAGGACTCTTCCTTCCAGTCTCTTGGCATATGTGATGTGGCTATGGGAAAGCATTTGAACTCAACTTGAGGTGATGCTCTCTAAGCCCCTGACAAAGAGTAGTACAACACAGAGGTTTTGGATGTGACCTTTTTGCCACTGGAAGATTTCCTTTCCTTACATCGAGTTAATTCCCAGTTGTGGGAAGAGTCCTGAGGTTCACTGGGCAAGGTACAGTTTAGAAAGTTTTCTGATTTAAAGGACGTGGGCTGTTTTCAAGTACAGCCTTTTTACCTAGAGGAATTATGATGATGGGAAGAAGTATGCCCAGAGGTGATAGTGAGAGCCAGGACTACAATTGTGCAGCACTCAGCTAGCATGGGAAGGGAGATGACTTTAATGCAGTTTTTTGGATATACCATGATATTCAACCATAGGAAATGTTGTTAACTAGCTGCTTCTGCTGCATGCTTTAGTTTGCTTTGAACCAAATGTGGAAAGCTTCCCTCCACTATAAGTGCAGTAGAAACCAGAGGCTCTCCTAATCTGGTCAGCATGGTATAAGAATCACCAGTAAGGAGTTTGCAATGGGTAGTAGCTGCTGACAGCATAAGTGTGTGTTCATGCTTGGGCAGCAGGGAAGATCAGCAGTCTCTGAGAAGTGGAGAGGGTCAAGGTAGACTTGTCCTTCTCAGAGTGGGGCAGAAGCAGCAGATAGGACCAGAGGCCAGGGTTGGACTTCTGAGGTAAGAAGGTGAAGTAGCTGAGAGGTATGGAAAAGGACTCCATCTCCCTAGCACCTACCCACAGGGGAGGAGGAAGAAAATGAGGGTGGGTAAGAGAGGACTTCTTAGGTACATAAGTGCAGAGCCAGTGCTGCTTGTAGCTTTGCCTGTGGTATGCTGTTTTTGCTCATAATCATTTTTATCTGGAGTTACAACAGCCTTGTGGCATCCTAAAGAATTGGGAACCAATGTCACTGTGTGCAGTGGCCTTCTTATTCAGCAGTAGTATCTGCTGCATTTTCTTCTGTCTTAAAACAAGCAAATAAATACGTTAAATACAAGCAATGTATTTTTTCTCATGATAATTGTGCTTGGTTTCCATTCTCTGTGGAAGGTAACTGCCTGCTTTGGGTTTTTTGCTTTGTTTTGTTTTTAATACAGCTTTGTACAATGAAAAAGTTGGAGTGAATGAGCGGAAGAGAAAGCGCAGAACCACCATAAGGTAACAAATAGTGTGCTACAAGTTACAAATCCCTTTGGCTAAGATGCTTCTTTTTGGTTTTGAAATCAAAATGTTATTTGTCAGTGAATTAATATAGCTAGTGGAGAAAGAACTATTTTGAAACATTTCAGTGAAAAAATAACAAAATAACCCTCTCCCAGAAAATCAACTTGCTCAAAATGCACGCACTACATTTACCAACTGAAGACTTCTTTTCAATGTAGGACAACATATTTTAGTGTGAAAAATATTCTAACCAGCCCAATTCTGCTGTATCTTTATGATGTCTATATAGCGAATAAGATATCAGTGCACCCTTGTTTTCATTTTTTGGAGATGCTACATTATACTGTATGAAGAGGCATTATTTTAACAGAAAATTGTCATCTGGAAAGTTTGAGGGAAAGCTTGTTATATACAGCATTAGACTCCCATCCCTATCTGTCACTTGATTCTTCCAAGTTTCTGAAGAAGCACTTTCATGAGATAAACGGAAAGAAGGAATTTTTTCTGGAAATAGCTCCTGTTTTTTCTGCATCTCTGATGACCAGCATCTACCAGGTCTAGCCTCAATTCCATGCAGAAATCAAGTAGGTTGACAAATCATATTATAAAAGCAATTACCAAATAGGCAAAATCGGAACATGATGAAAACAGTCGTGTGGTATTTCCTTTTCTTTTAGGTATTCCAGAGTCTTATCTTTGGTGAAGAAGGAATTCACCAAGAGAGACTCCAAGGGGCTGTAGTATTTTTCCACAGAAAGGGAATTTGTCAGCCACTGGGCACAATCTAATGCTGTCAGGCCCTAACTCTTCCAGTAAAGCACCTATTCTTTGAACATTTCCTATGCATCATGTGAGCTCCCAGAGATGCAGGTTGCTCTATAATCCAGTAGTCTCAGGACCCCACAGTGACAGCACATCTTTTTCCTCTCACATTCAGCTTGAGATTTGCTTTTTGAATCTTACTCCCTTTGATACAGAGAATGAAATGAAGGTGTGATTGCCTGTCAATTTTCAAAGTAATTATTCCTCAAAGGGGGTGCTTCCAGTTAGGAGAGAGATGGGAGATACTCTGATCTAATCAGTTCTAATCACAGCACCTCAAAGGGAAGAAGTATTGCTCTTGGGAAGACATTTTCTTCTCTGAGCTTTCTCTCCAAGTTGGGTAAGGATTCGAGGAGCAGTGCCAAGCTCTTACCTAGTTTGTGAAATATGACCTGCCTGAGTGGTGTAAGTTCAGAATATCTATATTTTAGGCTAGAGGAACCTGCTGGAGATTGTTGGTCTTCAAGGTTGTAGATTTTGTTGATGCTGTTGCTTTTTCAACAAACCACTGAGGCAATCAGTCCTCATATTAAGCATTTTCAAATTATTCCTACTTTTACACCTAATATCACTGAGCTGGGAATATTAAATATGTTATGTTGTCAAGGGCATAGATAATGGAGGGAAAGTTCAGGACCACAGCAGCTACAGTAAGAAGATGCCAAATATTTCTTTGAAAGCCTCAGGTTGGACTCAGAAGAGGGCTCCCTTCTTTGAAAGGAGATGGCATTAATCTCCACTATATTCCTACTGTTAGCTACTCTTAGTAGGTGTTTGAAAGCAAACCAGCGGTAAAACAGAAGTCCCACTAACTAAACTAGGTTAGTCATAGCCTGCGCAAAATCTCCTTGATTTGAATGTACAGAAGTTCTTTTATTTTCTACTTTGATCAAAAAAGCTAAATAACTGGTAATCAAAAACAATGATGACGCTATACCAGTGTGTGTGTGTAGAACATCATACTCTTAATTAGTTTTGGTATATTACCAGTTATTGCAAAATAAACCAATTAATTAAAATAATAAAAGCACATTACAGATGAAATAATAAAATAATTAGACCTCCAACAGATTGTTTGTATATTTTTATAATGGAAATAGCTGCACTTCATCCCCAGAATAATGCATAAAGTGCCCTCTTGTGTCCAAAGAAATTACAGCTACTGACGAAGCTGCCTTCGGATGCATCCTGTTGTTTGCACACAAGCATATTGCAGATAAGCTGCTTTTTGTTTTCTGAGAATGTGTAACACCACAGAGAGAGAAAACTCCATTTGAAATTAAGGAAAGTCTTAACTTGGTTTATTGAACTCCTCAATTTTGATTACTGCTGACTGCAGATTTTCAGAAAATGCAATGATTGATAAAATGTATTGCTGTAATCTCTGACTTCTGGAAATACTATAGAGCCCTCTCCATACCAAAATGAGAGGCAGAACCTGATAGAAAATGCTGTATTTCTTGCACGATGACTAATGGAGTTCTTCTCATTCGTAAACCTGAATGACACAGCCTAGTTAACCCAGTAATATGATTGTGTCTGTTGAACTCCTCCAGCACCATTGTAACTGGGATATAATGTGCACCCAGGCTTGTTCCAATTCATGTGATCACATTTGTGTCTAGTTATTAGCTGTATCTCTAAGAGAACATCAAGAAACACATACCAAGAAGTATGATTGCCACTAAAACTGCACCAAAGTTTACAGTATCTTTTCCTTTAAATTTTTCTCTTTAAATTACTTGGTGCAGAAATTCTACATGATATTACACTGTTCCCATCAGCAACAAAACTGCAGTATATTTTAAACTCAGTGGGTTTTCATTTACTTGGTAAAAGAGGAAACAAACCAAATCAGTATCTCCAATGCTCTTACTTGAGTCTTCTCCTGAAATAGTGGCAGAAATCTGAATGTGTCAGAAAAGTTCTTAAAGATGAAATTTTATCCTTTCAATCCAGTATTGCTGCCAAAGAAGCCCTAGAGAGGCACTTTGGAGAACAAAGTAAGCCTTCTTCTCAGGAAATTATGAGGATGGCTGAGGGGCTCAATCTTGAGAAAGAAGTTGTGAGAGTTTGGTTTTGCAACAGAAGACAAAGGGAAAAAAGAGTGAAGACAAGTTTACATCAGAACACCTTTAGTTCTATTATCAAGGAACATCACGAATGCCGATAAAGCTTTCTCATGCATAGCTGTGGATTTCCATTTTGGTTTTTTTTGTATACTTTTTTAAGTACTTTGTTGCTTTAAAAAAAAAAATCAGTAAAATGCTTTCTTTACAAGCTAGCCAGATTCAGATACAGTATATTGTGGAAGACTTGATTTTAATGTAAAGGTTGGAAACAAATTAAATGCTACTGCATATATTTAAAGAATGGGAGGCTACTGCTTAACTGCAAGGAACTTATTATGCATTACTCAACTTGAAATGTTTTACAAGTTGCACGAGTAGTTTCCCTGTGCTGTGCCTTTCTTGCATGTGTGGTACATTTAATGATTAATGGAGAATTCCATGGTTTAACCTAAATGTCCCAAACCAAATCTTCTGTTTTATATATGAAGAAAGGTAAGGGTGTTATCAGTGGCTATAGTTTTGAGAGAATTTTGCCTCTGCACACTCATGTATGTGCTATATTCCCCCCTCCACCCCTTTGCTAACTAGCTAACGTTTGTAAGATTGTAAGCCATTAAGCACATTGCAGGATCTCATCTCTCGCAGCAAACTCTGAGCTCACTAAATTGAGCATCAGTGAGAAATTAGAACTTTGAGGAACAGAAGGTGAATAAGTAACATCAAACTTGCAGTAGTGACATTGCTGAAAATCTAGTTATGGCCAAGGATGGAATATACTCACAGGACCTTGTGGGAACGTTGTCACTAGATCCTAGAGAGCCAGGAGGGTGGGCAGAGGAACACGAAATGAGGACTGAAGTGTTTCTAAAAAATGGATAGCTACCAACTTGAAACAGATGTATACCTCCAAGTAAAACATTTTAAGCAACTTTGTTGTATATATTCAGGATGAAGACATTAGAAATGTGCCATAATTACTGTCTTATTATTTACAGTAGAGTAAGCTTACCACCACCAAGATGTCAATACTGTTCCTAATGCATGCTATGTCTCAGTATACCACTTGACTGCCTTAAATAGACACCAAGTAGCAGTGACATTCCTTTTATTCTAGTTACCAACCAGAGTAACCAATTGTTATTAATTTATTACACGTCTTAAGGTGTGATTTGGCTAGGTTTAGCTATAAGAAAAATAGAATACAATTTACCTTGTTTTAGCCTAAAACTCAATGGTTTGAGGCAAAAACCTAGACGTTTATCAGAGTTTTTCTTGGGGCTTCCCTCTGTGCTGTATTGTTCCTGATTAAATCCATACGTGAACACACACACACACACACCAAAGATACGGTGCATTAAGCTACCAAAAGAAGGCACTTGTGCTCTGAAAACCACACAAAGAACTTATTGCACTGTGAACAGCCACTCTCTTACACTGCACTAACTAAAAATAATCCCTTATTTCCCACCTCCTAGTCTAGAGAAAAAAAAAAATCAGGCTAAAAACAGTGCCAGAACTCCACCTATCAGAAAGACAGACATCTAGGAACTAGATTAATGATTTTAGTACTCACAAGGGATAGATTACCAAGCCATTTCATCAGCCCTGCTCATAGTTATTAAAATATCCCATTACTATATATGTATTTTAGACTGTTTTCCCAGGACTGAAATTAAGAGAGTACATAGAAGTGGTAATCACCAGATAAATTTTACTTTTCCATAAAACAGACCTGATGATTTAGAAAATGTCTAAATAATAGGCCCATGGAAAGCAAAGCAGTGTTATGTTCAAGATTGCTTTGAAACAGTGTGTATAAATTAAGTGTTTTCACTCTAGTGTACGTTAAATTATCTTTGACATCTATTATAATGACCACAGGCATATTCAGTTATGGTAATTAGGTTCCTGGATTAAGAAAATACATTCTTATGGCTGAATTGAATTGTTATAGCCCCCTAATTTAGAAGAAGTCTTCAATTAAATAATTAAAAGGGGAGAAATTATGCTATGTGCTCTCTTCAAACTGTTCTCAGTGCTAGTATAGTTTGTTACAGCAGAGTCAGACTAAGTATTAGACTTTACCATTCACACGTTGTATTGACAAGTCATGAATTTTTCAAAAGGATGAAAGATAAATACATTTTAAGATTAGAGTTCAATGAATGTGGTGATATGCTTCTGTGTACCTTATGTTACGTGATCTAGTGCTACATATGTCAGAGCTACTGTCATATATAAATTTTATTTATATACTAAATTTTGTTGATTAAAAAAGGCTTTTTAAAATGCTCTGAGCCTGTCCTTTCCCTGCTCCCCCAAATAAAGTATTCGTATGCATATGGTATTCCAAGTAAGTTTGTAGTTTTGGTAATACTTTGCTTTTATCTAGTTGTGTATCATGATGATATGCCTATTCACTCTAGCATGCTGCAACAGTTAAGCCAAAAGCAGACTTACAGTAAAGTTATGGTTTCCATTATTCCAAAAAGTTGCACAAGTGAAGGTTAATTTCAGAAGCTTATCAAAATAAAATGAAAAATGCCGCATAATACTTGCAAAAGAATGACAAAAGGCTAAGTGGAAGAAGTGGCCACCATCTAAATATATCTAGCTGTTCCTATGGAAATCCTAAGAAAGTAGAGGAGAATTAATAAAAAAAATGCAATCAATTTAATGTGTTGCAGCTGCAGCCTTCAGATTGCGTTCTTCTCTAGGAACAGCTTTTCCACTAGGTAACAGCTGCCAATTACTCTTGATTGGGGGAAGAAACCCCCTACTGAGGGGCAGACTGATAAACCCAGCAGTAAAAGAATTGAGGTGGCTATTTGTATTTGACTAACATGGGCTGCACTGTTCTTCTGTAAGATGGTGTATTTTCTTGCTCTTACTTTTCCCATGGTAACTTTATGCAGTGAGTTAAAAGTAGAATAGAGGACAAAACCAAAGATATTATGCCAGTGTATGTATCTGTGGACTCACCTGCCTCCAGAGTGCTGTGTAGAGTTCTGCCCCCCTCATCTCAGGGATGCAACAGACCTAAGAGAAGGTCCTAATAAAGGCAAAGAAGCTGATTGAAGGTAAGAGAAACAACTGATTAAGCCAGGATTCTGCCTCTTTTCTAGACTAAAAGATGTGTGCATGAAACATTACAGAGGTCTGTTAAATAATGAGGTGTACTGAAAGCCTGGTTGGAGACAGGCTGTTCACCATCTTATCTAATAGAAGACTTAGGAGTCAATGTGTGAAGCTAGAAAGAAGCTTGAGAAAACAAAAGTGCTGCTGCTTAACACAGTGAGAATTCAATCTGTGGAATTCCTCTGCCAGAAAGTATGAGTTTCAGAAGTTTATTTACATGGACAATTTCATAGATGGGAAAGCCATTCAAAGTTATTGTATAGATAAACTATATTTGGCTCTGGAAATCCCCTAAATAGAAACTAGAGGCTGGAAGAGATATTAGGGGACTCTGGGTAAGTCAAACCTTGATATGCCCCCATGCAGCCATTTTTAGGTATATGAACAATCATGTTGCTCTTGGATGGAAGAGTTCCACATTTGGCTGCTGTTAAGGTGTCAGCAAGGAGTTTGAGAATCACGTATTTTGTTTACTCTCCCAGGAGTAATTTAAAATGAAGGTGTTTTTTAGAAGTGGATGCAATTTGGGTTATAGATATACTAAACATTGACTATGATTGAAATACAAGCGATGTCTGCAAACCTACAACACTTGCTCTGCTACTGAAAGATCTTTGTACCTGATGGAGATTAGGACTTAAAATATAACTGTTTTCAGAAACACTGAATAGATATTAACAGTGCCTCTAGTCATAAAGGCATTAGTATTTGGTGTCAGTAAGAATACTGAACCAGTCTTCAAAGATCCCACAGAGAAAGAAAAGGATTCATAATAGTGTTATGCCTGATTTTAACAGTGATTAAAAAGATAAAGTGCACATTTCATTAAAAAGGAACACAAAACTTAGTGTTCAACCAAAATAAAATCAGTAACATTGTATACTTAACTTCACATTATGGTTTCTTGTTCAATGTCTAACAGCGCTACCTGGTCACCCAGTAATAGGTAGAAGGAGATACAAATTTGATCACAAAGTCTTTGCTGAATGTTGCATTTAAGTCAAAGGCCCACATGCAATTTCAATAAATATTACACTGCTTTACAGCTCAAAGCAAACAAACAAACAAAAAAAATCCAGGATAATGATTAGGATTCCAAATTAAACCCATTCTCTGACATGAGCTGCCATTTTGTTGCTGTTGTTGCTTTAAGCTTGTATTTTAACATTTTGGAAGGTAAGGAAAGGAGAAATACTGAGGAAGTGAGCAGAGCTGGAACAAAGTTTCAGCTCGCATAGCTCTACAGCCTGATGAACAGAACTATCCTAAAAACTACCCACAACCAGAAGTCGTAATTAGATCAAAATTCTTATGGAAGCTACAAAAATCAGCTTTGGGACCTAATTCAGCTCTAACAGAAGTGCAAAGAAAGATGATGTGTAAGACTAATCCTAAAAAGGACAGAGTCACTGTGGAATAAAAAGGTTTTTATTAGACTTTTTTTTTTTTTTTTTTTACAAAAAAAAAAAGAGGGAAAAAAAAAGGAAAACCTCATATCAGATGTATGCAATAGAGTTACACATTCCTACCTACTGCCTCACAGATTCATAGTTTGGCCCTTACTTCCTCCAAGGAGAAAGACTGCCTGGATTTCTATGTCAAAACTCAGATGAAGGCTCACCTATGTTTCTTCTTTTTCTGCTGACTTCAATCCTAAAAAGCAGATGGTGTGATAACGGTAGATTAATAGAGGTTATGGATTTCTGCTACACTTTTCCTAGCAGCAAAGTCTCTTCAAGAGGCTTGTCCGCCCAGTTAGCCTGGTCAACTTTGGGAGATATTTTGCTTTTCTCCTAAAGACGGGATGATTTTGATGTTATGCTTCAAAGAGTGGCCCTGCTAAATCAGCACAACTGAAGGGCAAATATTCTCTAGCAGAGTGAGGGCGGAAGAGCTTTACACCATTCACAAAATTTTAACTGGGAACTGCATTCTCAGACTTTGTCATCTATTTAGAATATCAACAGTTCTCATTTCTTTAGCCAAATATATTAAAGCTAGTGTCATTCTGAGGCAGTTCAGAGACCACAGAAAAACCCTCACAGAACCAGAACAGTTTTATTATAGTGCTTAGACAAATAATTATCATGTATCATCAAAAATTGTTCTCATGACAAAAATTTAGACTTAGCTTATCAATGTGATCAACTGCATCTTAGTAAATAATACAATTGCAGACAGTTATTTCCCATTAAGAAATACTGTAAAATATATAAAAATGTTGTTTCAGGCAAATGTCCTTTTTGCAAGTATGCAAGTGGCATTTCTGAACAAGTGCATTTTTGAACTTTCGTACTGAGTCCTATCAAGCGTACACAGAGCTCCGTGTTTTGCAAAAACCATCTTACTCATAGTTTATTCAACTTCCGAAGACTCTTTCTGAAAAAGTCACAAGATTTATATACATAAAGGCACAGCAATTCTGTTGAAACTAGCTATGTTACAGTACAATGAAGTTTAGTCAGTGCCTTTCATGCAACAAACTTCACTAACAAATTTGAATCCTCTTCAGTAAAATTAACTGTACAAGGACTGTATCCTTGCCATTCTGTAAAATGAACAATCAGCTATTATTTAATCAACTCAAATATACTACAGAAATGTGAAAGAAATTATTATGTAAAACGCTTTTCCTTTTTGCCTAAATTTACTAGATCTTCAAGGCTATATCTCATCAAAATAAAATATCTTTCAACTAAAAGCAAAGGTAAAGTTTCATTTGTGCTAAGATGACAGACTAAGTATTTCTACAGCTGGTTTTATAAAAATGATGTATTTTATATAGGTGCTGTCCTAGGAGACATCACCACTAGCTGCAGAACAGCCAATTCTAAAAAATAGATAAGGAACTGAGATTAGAAGAAAACCTTGAACACAGAGGTCATATTCAGGAATAAATACATGAATTCATCATTAGAACTAGATCCCTATTTGGTCCAGTGCTTAAAAAGACTGCATGCAATGGACACAGTAAATGTAGTTCTCCCTGTTAATTGATTCAAAGTATTCTCTCCTTCTCCCTCCCAATATCAAGTTGTCATTTTTGAAGCATCATAGTTTTTCTAGGCATCAGTTGCATTGAAAGAATATTTGCATTTTTACATGTCTGCAGCTGAGTAAGTAGAAGGCAGACCATATATGGCCATCAAGCTAATCCACTCCCAAAGCTTTGAGCTGCCGTTCAATCTCTTCATCTGAAATCGTAGCAGCTTTTGATGTTGATGCAGATGGTAAGCTTCTAGCAGCTGATGGAGCTTTGGCCATCTAGAAGATAACAGAAGTTTTCTTTAGTGAAAAGAATATGCATTGTGACAACCTGACTTCTACAACAGGACTTTAGAATAAAGGCTTCTAGAAGAAGCTATTTCAAAAAGGAATGAAGGGGAAGAAGCATTTGAACTGAGTAAAAATCCCCATACCTTTCCAGAAATTTCAATTCCGATCTCATCAAGCACTTGGTTAACAATATCCTGGCTTTCTTCTTCTTCATCTGATGCATCAAAAATATCATCCAGAGTATCATTAACTTGGAACAAAAATAAAAACACATTGCATTATGCAAAAAATATTACAAAAATAACTAAGTACCATCCTTCTACTTTCCCAGAACACAATGAATAAAGATACCAAGACAAAGAACCTGTATATAGGAGAATTTTTCTTATCTTTGATTTGCGAAGCATGTGAACATAGCTAGAGGAACAACAGAGTAAGGCATATATAAAATGCTTTTATAAAATGCTTGGTTTCACCGAAGTTATTTAGTTGCTCTGTCTTTCCCCCCCCCTTTTTTTTTCATTTAAGTCCTACAGTTCTAAAAAACATACCTTTCCTCCTCTTCCTCCAAACGAGTTATAAAATTGTTAATTTCTGAATTACAAAAATGCAATTCTGAGCTGTTGAGTTGTTCATATCTTGCTCAACAATACTGTTTTGAATCCATGCTACTTATTAGGGCCAACACAGTGGCAGGGATGGGAAGGCTTGCAGCACCACAAAGTGCTGTATGACTTAGTTGACAGATGCAATCAATAACAACAAAAAGCTGACTCCTTCTCCTTGCCCTCCAGAAAAGAAGTTTGCGGCTTAAATTAATAAAGGAGACAGACACATACAGACACACACACCCCTACCTCCTACCACCACAAATGCAAAGCTGAGATGATCAGTAATCTCTAAATTAAACTCAAATTTAAGCATCCAACCCCTGAACAGAAAATACCAACAGACCTATAGCCACAAAAGGCAATTTTTCAAGCCCTGCTATTAGTTACACTGACAAGATTTTGAACCAGTTTCGAGCCCTCTCCTCCTACTAGATTCTTTCTAGATATAAGATGAGTGTTTTGCATGCTGATGGGAGGGAATGAATTTATGTATCTATTGGTACTAGAAAGCATAAAGCAGTGTCCTTGCACAGACACTCATCGTTTTGTTTGCTCTTCATTTGCTATCAAGAATCTCATTAATTGTAATCACAGCAGTATTTCTAGCCTGCTTCTAACCCTTCAAGAGTGCTGTGTCCTGAAGCTAGGTACTCACTACAATGCAAAACTTACTCATTTCTTCAGTCATTTCCATCTTCATATTTTCCTTCTGGAAATTCTGCATAGTTTGCAGTGTCTTCTGTGGGTCCATTTTCTTGTTAACTGCTTGCATTGTCTAACAATATTAAAAAAAATAATAATATTAATCATACATCATACATCATTCTTTTCCAAGCTTTCTGTATTGATAAGAGAAAAAAAATTTACTTTTAATGTGACCAAAACAATCCAATTCTTTCCTCTCCAATAACATTAGCCATAATAGTCCATGAAAGTACCTGCTATGTTTCATAAAGTGTCACTTTTCTGAATTCTAGTTTGATTTTTATTAGATAATTCTACTGACCTTCTCTCCACTTCTCCATGATTAATTTATGACAATTTGTTTTTAAGAGATTTAATCCAATGCATCTCAGTAATAAAGAGCCAAAAAAGAACAAGTCAGCTATGTAATGATTAAAAATTAAGATCAACTAATTCACATGCAAGACTTGTAAGAATGTTGAGTAAAGTCACAAGTTGTTTAGCTTGACCAGTTACACAGACAAGCCACCTCTTTGTGGGCTAGCCCTGGAAGATGGAAAGCTTGCTACAGAACCACAGCTTGACATCTCTGAACAGTTGATGTTTGTCAACTTACTGCTCCTAAAAGAAACCTGACAGGAAAGACCTAGTAGTAATTACTTTCTGCCTGAATTTGCATTATATTATTGAATTTACTTGATGCATAACTGGATGCAACTCGGACTATGATAAAAGTATAACTTGCCTACAACGTGTGCTAATTTAGCTTGAAGTGCAGAATACAGAACAGTCCAGCTTGCCAAAAGCAAAATTCATATTTATCAACTCAGGCAAATAGGAAAAGGTTTGCAATTAACTCAAACCTGAGATTTTTAAACATCTTTTATGAGATGAGGTATGTGAGAGAAATAATGCAGTATTATTTTCTTAAGAGTGCAGAGAGCAAGAATGACAGGGAAATCCAGATTAAATTTACCTAGAAATGTAAGCTGGTAACCAGTGCCTTACTCTTCATACAAACTAGAATGCTACAGTGACACATTGCCTTGATTTCTGGATGAAACATGCCCTACCTTATTTTTCCCAATAAAAATCGCTTGTGATAAGTTCTACAGGCAAGGCATTGCACAATGACCTTTTTTTCCTTGTCTACTAAAAAGTGTTCTTCCACTGGCATTACATTTAATTTTTATCATGCAAGCATTTAACAGATGTCTAGCCCAAGAAAATATGCTTAATTAGGTGTTAACTGGCAGGACTGACTAGATGAAAGCTTCAAACATGAATCAAATTACACTTTTTCACCATATCTTCATTGCCATTTAGAGTATTAAGCAATACATTATAATCCTTCAATGATATTATACAAAATAATACAACTTCATTTTTGCAAGTATAACCTTAAGTTGCTTTCTAATGTAAAATAACATCTTACTTTTGCTGTAGTTGACATAGCTCCTGCCATCTTCATCTGAGAGTTCATCACCTTTGTTTGAGTTGACATAGAGGTAACTTTAGAGCTAACAGCGTATGTTCGATTTTTCTGCTTTCGAAGTTGCACAAGCTGTTTTGCTAGAACTTTACAGGCTTCTTTGTTACCAGTCTTAGCCATTTTCTTTATTTCTAGTTCCTATTAGAAGAAAAAGGTTTAAGATTAATTCCACAGATTTTTTTATTCACACAAAGATTCTATAATTAAGCATTAGCACTCTAATAAAATTCCAGAGGTTAACTACTCTTGTTTTTCAAGACACACATAAAGTTACATTAATATTCTTCTTTGGTTTTCTAGCAGGGTTTTTCTAGTAAAGGAAGTGAACAAATACAATGCTATTCTGCTCCCACCAGGGAAAACGAAGGAATTACAGTATGACAGTAAAGAATTCCACAAAAGGCTGCACTTCCTCTTTTTCAACATCGTATTATATATGAACGTAAGTGAACATTCAATTCTATATCTAGATATGGAATAACATTTCAAAAAAATTGAAGAAACTATTAAGCGCAGCTAACTACTAGGGCCATGACTCTAGTCTTAAGATTTTTGTATTCATTGGTTTTATTCTACTGGCAATCAAGCCATATCACTCATGGAATAACTGGGCAATGTGTAGGTTCTCTTAAACACTTTCTAACTTAGAGCAAATCTCATACCTTTTTGAAGGCGAATGAGATAAAACTAGATAGGCAATAATTAAAGGCTCTGTTTGCCCACATAATATAGCTGGACTCAACTTGGCACATAATAAAAGCAGTCCAATTTGTCTACAACAAGATGTGCTAATTGTGCATCTTAGACTTTAAGCTGGACATTGCCTGCTTGCAAAAAGTTGACTTAATAATTGATACAGGGAGAAATAGTAAGCTATTTAGCCTGGAGACATCATAGGAAAGTTTGAAACAAACAATTCTGTTAAGTGGGATTTTTCAAAATCTGTGTTTTCATCTGCGACTTCATAATGTAAACTTTCTTAACCATTTTTCTTTTTCAGCCTTTTTAAGGAGACCTTACCATGGTAACTAACTGCTTCATCTATGGCTGATCATGCATTGATTTTGTCATTAACCAAAAAGAGTGTTTAAGAGGGGCACTGTATTTCTTGAGGGGAATGTACTGGCTACAAGAACACAGATGCTTCACCTTCTTCACCTGCACTGGTAGTCCAGAAAACTGAACTATAAAGTAGGTATATTGCTCTAAAAAGGCAAGTGCTGGTTACCAGAATACACAAGACAGTACACTTCCCTTTGAGTATGAAAGTGACCTATTGCATTAGCTTTACTACTATGAAAGATAATTAAGTTTAGAGAGTGCACTGGCAGAAGGTCTTTTCTGAGAGTCTATAATTTCTGAAGGGATGCGTCATAAATATTATTTTTAACCTACAGAAGTGCAGATCAGCAAGTAAGGAGTGTGAGACTGTTCAAATATGACAGCCCTGAAATATATGCAAAGCTATGTGCTTTGTAACTAGTTCACAGAGACCACAAAAACAAGTATCTATAGCATGCCAAAAATATAATTTTCAATACCTCAAATATTGCGAAGGCTAGGAAGGATTTGTTTGCACACTACCATTCTAACAGCTAACACTAGAAAATAGTGATTTTCTTACTGAGATGAAACATCTAATTAGTATTTATAACCTTCAGAAAGTAAAATATAAACCAATATCAACCATTGCCAAATCATTGCAAACAATCATGCTGCAGGAATTAAAAGCCTACATCTAGATGATTTTATTCTTAGTTAAGAAGGATTTGGATAGCGAGCTGCCATATATTATTTGCTTTTGAGAGGTTTGGTGCAAGCTTATTCAAGGAAATTACATTCTTCAGAAAAATCTAAAATGATATAGTCATAGGAGGTTACAGAACTGAAACAGAACTGTCTGTATATTTTAGTAAGTAAATTTCTATTTGTTGTCCATTGGTTCTCCCTTCTCTAGCAGCAGATTTTAACTTCTACAAAGACTTATTTTTCATAACGGTTTTCTTTGCCCTCATTTCTAGAGCAGAAATGGAAAGCCAGCATATCTGAAACAATTTACTGTCATGCATAATCAAAACTTCAATGTGAGTGTTCATGAAAATGAAGTTTTTTCCAGACTCAGTATATTTCAACTGAAAAATGCCTCACCTACCAGTAACCTATTACATCTTATATGTTCAAGGTTTAAAGAAATAACTCACCTCTGAGCTTTTTGAATCTTATTCCCAAACCCTGATATTAATGTGACCTGCTGTTATCGAACAACACATCAGTAGCAACTGAAACAGTGACTGAATCTGCATAGCTTTTCCCACAGTCTGAGCATGTCTTCATATATTAAAACATACCATCTGCCACATCATTCTACCAGTTACACTGCTACACTGGTACAGCATTCATTCACTGAATACTTCATAGCTCACATACAAAATTTTATATAAATTTTAATTTAGGCA
Source organism: Rhea americana (assembly GCF_003343005.1). Lineage (NCBI taxonomy): Eukaryota > Metazoa > Chordata > Aves > Rheiformes > Rheidae > Rhea > Rhea americana. Next base: position 1,199,009 of record NW_028186990.1, on the reverse strand, counting down.
AATAGTTACAGAAAAGTTCTACAAGAATGAAAAGAATAACCATAACCAGGTGATACCCTGTGGACTTGCAAGTGCTTTCTTCCATTGAAGAGTCATGGTAACATATGATAGCACTGAACACTTCTAGACCACTGATTCATAAACCTTTTTGAAAACAAAACTACTACTTGAAGGATAGTGTATGCTAAGGAAGAGGGGAAAAAAAATGGATGTAGTTCTTTAATCAAAAAGCATTGGTTCTGGCTTTTCCTGTGTTAAAGATTGAAAGTCACTTTTAGATAGTAATTTTTTTCCAACACTTACTGATGTGCACAATTTTAATAACTGAGAAGTCAAACGTGGATTTGGAAAAAGACAAATTTTTCAGGATTCAATTATACATTGAGTCATACCTTAGCACTCTGCAAATTTTCTGTGATATTGGGAGGTTTTTTTTTTGTTTGTTTTTAAAGAGTAACAACATTCTCTGCTCTACTTACCAGTTGTTTTTCCTGTTTTTCAAGTGCTGCTCTGTCTCTGGTAATAGCCCTCTGTGTACCTCTTAACTCTCGATTTTGCTCCTTTATTATATCTGGAAAGAAAATATTTATAGCTGAGAAAAGTTTTCAGTACAGCATAAACATTTGGTCTGCTGAGCATTCTGTAGACATGCAGTATGTTGAACAGTCTCATTCAGAATGAATAGTCAGCAATCAGTAGTACTACTAAGTCCTGGCATTTCAAATATAAGAAATACCGACAAAATTTATTTTTGTGCATGCACTGTTATGTTTCAACAACATAGACTCCATTCAGTAACAAAGCAAAAAAAAAAAAAATAGTCTTCACATGTTTCTTTGCACCATAGCAAGGGCCTTAATCACACAGTAAGAATTAGGTATGCACACTTTTCTGCCAGTTTCAATATAACTTGGCAATAATATATTCCCTGTAAGCTCAGATCTCCTCAGCAAATCAGGCCCAACTGCAACTGGGAGGTCAGCTGAAGAAACCTTTTATCTGAGACCACAGGACAGTTAAGGAGTTACTGAGTTCATGAAAATTGTGAAGATACTTCTACTGCAAGTCCTGGATCCTGCTTTTCACTGCCTACTCAATGGAGATTTTTCTCCTTCACAAAAGTATGGCTCAACTTCAAGTCAGACTATAAAGGTATGGTTTCCAAATGTTTTCCATCAGCATATCCCTAAAAACATTTAAGTATGAAAATACCTTTAAGCTTCCTGACAACTGACACAGGAAGCAGAAGCTTGACCACAGTCTGTCAGGTGAAATGTAGCATCCTTCATAGGATTTTTTTTCCACTCTTATTTAGCAAATTACTTTCTGGTAAGACCAACTTATTAAATGCAATTATCACTTACAATATAGGCATCAATCACTCTAGCTGCCTTTAACTTTTGTTAGGCCTTACAGGAAGTGCTTTGGGTGTTTCTAATACACAGAAGTGACATCATGGCAGGGCATTGCTACTCTATTGGCAGAGAGTTTGCAACGTGGAAAAAAAAATCCAGAGAAGGTTGAGCTACTATAAGAAATGAAAACATAAAGGATAAATTGCAGAAACTATAACCATCCTTTTCAAGGCTAGCACCAATTTTTCTACAAACAGAAAAGCGGAATTCACATTCTTCTTCACAAATAATTAGAGATACTGTAAAACAGCCATTAAAGCTGAAGCAGTTTCAACCATGGGTTCCAACTGAAAGCCTGGGAACTTCAGCGGCCTTTTAAAGAGGAAGACATCTATGACCCACCCCCATGAACAATTTTGAGCCTAACAAAAAGCTATAACAAACAAATACTGTGATGTTGAAAAAGCGATTTCTTTTTATAGTGCTGCTACTGCTCCGGGAACTACATGCCCATCATCTTCAGGAAACGTATGCTTTTCAATGGAGACTAATGAAGAGCTGAAAGGTAATACAGCACATAAAATTGTGTTCTTCAGACCAGCAAAGCAACAGTGGAAATGATTCCAAAAACAATGCTACAGGCAAGTAATTTTAAGAGGAAATAAACGTGTATTACTTGCATAGCTGCATGTATGAGATCGAAAGAAAAAGAACTGTAATGGAGTTAGGTACAAGCCTGTCTTCCACAACCAAAATACCCGTGCAGAAACCCCTCGGTGCAGGGAAGCGGGAAGTCCGCGCTGAAAGACAACGGGGAGCCAGAACTCAGGGGACAATAAGGGTTTGCCCGACGCTCGTTTCGGATCCCACACGGCAGCTTCGGCCGCGGGGAGCAGCGAAGGGAAGGTGACAACTGCCCGCAGCTACCGGCCATTTCGTTCGCCTTCCGCAACCGCGGGAAAGGGTGAGAACTTGCGTCAGTTGGCGCAGAGAAACGAGGCGAGTACGCGGCTCCTCGGCTCAGCCGACGGCGCGCAGGAGGGACGGGGTCTTTCTGGGAGGGCCTGTCGGTGACGGGCGCTCGCACACTCCCCCCCGCCCCCGTCGGGCACCGGCTGCGCTCCGAAGCGCCCGCGCACCGAGGAGGCACCTCCGAGAACCCCTCGGACCAGAGCCGCCCAGCGCGGCTCGACCCCGCCGCACGCCGCCCCAACCCCCCTCAGGCGGGGGCACCCGGGCGGCTGCGGGGCTCCGGGCGAGGGCGGGCGCGGGTGGCTCCGCCGGGAGGACACCGCTGCCGCGGCAGCGCCGCCGCCGCCC
>NW_028186990.1:1128512-1195648 GCF_003343005.1 Rhea americana | reverse complement strand
GACAGAGAAAAGGGAAAAAAAAAAGCTCGCTGCGGCTTATTTGCACCGCGCTCACAGCAGCGCACCGGAGCCTGCCCGTCAGCGCAGTAGGGGCGTCGTAAGCTGGCGGATCTGCGCTTTCGGGCTCGCAGATAATTATACTTACATATCTATGTTACCACCCCACACACCAACAGCAACTTCTGATCTTCATCCCTAGACGCTGCCACGCTTAGGGAACACACACACACAGGTATATATAAATAAATGGTATATATAATGTAATATATACGTGTGTGTGTGTGTGTATACGGATTTTTTGAGGTTAGCCTTGGAGGTTCGGAGTTAGTGTGCTGCACAAGACAGGCAAGTATGGAATAGTAATCATCTTTTTTTTTTTTTTCTTCTTCTATTTTTAGTGCCTAACTGCAGTCCTTAAGATTTAATAGGGTAGTTTATCACGTAGCACGGGCTTCATCATTGACAATTGCTTATGTTTATTCTTCATGAACTTGGAAGATACTGGAGCTATAGCAAACAAAAACAAAAAACAGCTGTAGATTTGAATAGTAACTAAATACACCTAAACTCGGTTTAAAGTGTTTCCTTTTTTAAACACAATCTACAAGGAAAATGATTGTATATGTAGTAATATATTTTGATAGCTAGATATAAATCTGCCCTGTGGAAGAGATACAGGTTTGTGGTGTCAGTAGCCTAATCAACCATGTTTTTATAATCCTTCATGGAAAACTAATCTATTATAATATTGTAATAACTCCCTAAAGATGTATGTGGACATAGGTAAGTACAAAGTATGAATTCAGTGACAATATTTCCTAATTTTCTGGAAATACTAATTTTATTGCAGCTAGCAAGTTTTCATTGTTCTCTGTGTGGCCTTTTAGCTTTATTCCTCACTGTTTGTGCTAACCTGAAGTCCAGATCACGTGCAACGATACAAGTTTTTGGGAAGCTTAGGGATTCACTATGGGATAAGTGGAATAAAATACACTTCGCAAATTTATTCCTGAATGCCCGTTACTGTGTGTTCAGCAATCAATTAAGAGACTAGTTAGTAGGCTGAACTGAAATTTCGGCTTTAAAAATGCCTCCCTCAGGGGAGGAGGGAGTTTATCATTTAGATTGTGTTGGTCACTTCCCTGAGGGAAAGGCTGGCCTGCTTAATTTGTAAAGAATAATGCTCAGGCTCTGTGTTGGTTTGAGATTTTCAGTGTTCTGGGTCAAGATCAGTTTGTAAATCAAAACATGAAGATCTTACTCCTTTACACTAGGCAAAGTTTAGAAATCAGTCAGATGGAGTAACCTTTCCCTAGTGACTCTGTATGCAAATAGCAGTAGCAAACAAAAGCAGGGGCTGTGTATTTTCTGTTTGCTGGATATAGAGTAAAAACAAGTCACAAAAACTGATTTAGAAGAATGGTACGATATCCTGTATTAGTTAAAGGCTGAATATCAACAAATCAAACTGTGAAAAATGTCTTTGGGTAAGAAAAGCAGATTTAGTTTGGGAAAGTTGATTTGTCTTCCTGGGTTATATTTAGAAAAAGGTTTGGAAAAAGCTGCTGAGTACTCTGGCCTTGGTCCATTAAAATATTTAAGCATATTGTTACTTTAAAACAGGTAAACAGGGTCAGCATGCTTACAGTTAAACAGGTTTAGGTTCTGATGAAATGGCTAATATAAAGAGACCCTTGTAAATCAACTCTTCTATGCACTGCTCTATAGGATAGTTGTAGCTGTAATGGCTGACTTGAAAAAATACTTCTCTGATGCAGTTAACAAGAAGAAAGAGAGTGAGGGATAAGCTTTCGGGCATGCAAATCTTGAAGGAGTTGTCAAGGTTATATGCTTGAAATCTTTTCAAGCTTTTTGGCTGTATCAGTTGGTGTAATGGAAGTTAGTAGTCCTCCTTATCTCTTCCTTTCTAGGGAGAGCAAAGCGTTGCAAGTGAACTTTAGCTGACAAGCTAAGGCACACCGTCTTGGGACGCTTTGAGGATGATGACCCAAATTCAGTACTCTGTTTGATGTTCTTTTCTGGGCCTTTTTAATTTCTCTTCTGCAGATATGGGAAAACTGAATGAGGTCACAGGTAGTAAGGAATGAAGTGGATGAGTTGAAAATTATGGGAGCCTGAATGAGATAAATGATCAAAGAGTGGTATAAATGTATTGTTACAAGAAAAGCACAGTGATTAAAGTGTAAAATACATTATGAAAAGAAGTGTCTTTGGGCCCTTAAAAACAGGCTGTCCGTGTTCCAAATATTTCAAAGACTTGCACATAATTAATGCTATCCTGGAGGAGCTCCATCTGCTCTGCTTTGTAAGAGGTAGTTTGAGTTAGGAGGAAGGATAAAAAAGAAAAGAGTGGAAGTGAGTTGTATAACCTGTGGAAGTTCAGGCTGCAGTTCATCTAAGAGCTTCACCTGATTTGCTTTCCTGAGGAAGAATCTGTTGTTGTACAGGCTAGAAGTTATGGCTCTGTTTAAACGTATGACTCCATTAAAGCCAGAGTGTATGCCATGGTGTTGCCTGTGACTGTGTTCATTAAAAGCAGCACTTTAAAACTGGAGTGAGCTCACCGGAGCAGAGAGGTGATAGGAATATATTTAGTGGGAACAGAAAGTGAAATCCTGGAAAGAAGGCGAGATGGAAAGGAAGAAGGAAGGACAAGTGACCAATGCAAAGGGTGAACGTGAAATTTTTTTGTAAAGAAGAATGAACAACTGGGGGCAATAGGAATAATTGGAAATGGTGACAGCAGGATAATGAAGAGGATGGCAGAGAAAGGAAGAAGGCTTCAGAGAACAGGATATATAAGAAGAAGTGCTGTAGAAACTATAAGACACTGACAGTTCCCTCTAGTATCATGGTTCTGAGGTATCTTTCCTCTACTTTGTTCAGAATCAACACATTTATTTTGACTAAGTATAAAAACAGTGTTTGTATGGTACATCACACTCTCCTCTTACAGACTAGATTACTTTCCAGCAACTTTCCCCCCCCCCCAGAAAGCTCACAAGAAGTGAAAAACTACCTCAATCATAGGAGGAGAGGGGGGGTCACATCTAGCACAGGTATGAAACCAGCTTTAAGGGCACTGGAACTAAAAGATAGATTCTCTAACAAAAATACTTAACTACCTGCAAGTAATGACAGTAATGAATTGCTGTCAAGTAAGAATAATGCCAGAATAAATGTGTGTGAAGTGGGAATGAATTCAGTGATCATAGATTATCTATTTGGAAATAATTTATAATTTTAAACTAGTTTTCATTTCCCTAAAAACCCATAGCTTTCATTGATTTAATTTAAGAAAATATTGAGTGTGGTGAATCTGAAGTATGACTGAATATTTTGCTTCCTACCTCTTTGTTAAAGTTGAATTGTGTGTGTGTATGAAACAGAAAGAGAGTGTATTGTTGGTCTTTCTTACAAATACTTAATTGTTTCTTGCTTTCTCTGTCTACAAATGAACAAATGCCAGAAGTCCAGTGCTCATCTGTGGCTTATAGCATTCAAGATATGCAGGATGGAAGGAAATATATATTTAGGTAAGGAAGCATGATTTCTTTTTATTTCGTTCTTGTTTAACTTGTGAGGACTGTGTGACATCTGTGGAGATTAAACTCTTAAGTGTGAAATGTTAGCTTAGAGTTTGTTAAAGACATCTTAGTGAACTGGAACTCTGAACATTTGAAATATATCTTCTTAGTTTTAATTTTTTAATCCTGGATGCATTTGTGCAACTATTCTGAAAAAAACCTAGGTGTGCGACCAGGTGAATAAGCGTTTCTGTTTCCGTGTAAATAGCATACCCAGATGCATGCAGATACTTACATATGTGAGATTAGACCTTAGTTTCAGTAACTTTCAGTGTCATCTTAATAAAGCGTAAGTATTTTGCACCATTTAGTATGAAGTTCAGTATTTTTTAAAACCTTCTAAATACCTTACCCATCCTAATAGAAATCTGTTTTTAATTATTACCTTGATTGGTGATAATAAGATACTTTGGAGTTGCAGACTGCAGCTTATATAACCTTCACATCTGATTGCAAGGTTCCTCCTTAGTGAAGGAGAAGACACTTAATTATAAAATAGTTCCATTATTTTGTGCTAGGAGGTTTAGTCTTGCTTCAGTAATCAAGTACAGTAGGAAATCATATTTCTTTAGGGGATTCATAAAATCAAGGGTTATACTTTTAAAGGCATTTATTTGCAAATATCGTATCTTTAAATGACTTTGCCCAAGGAGAAACAGAAATCCAAGGTAGCAACAAAATAGGTGAATACTGTTAGTATTTTATCACAAGCTTCAGGAACTCCTCAAGGCATCAAGTTTAGAAAAAGAGTGAGAGAGATTATGGAGAGGATATTTATTATTGTAAACTGCAAAGTCAACAGGGACTGCTAAATGCTCTTAGAGTCATAATAGCCTATCTTCTGTTAATTCTGGCCTGAAGCTCTGTGACTCTTTATGTGCAGAGATAATGGGGGGTAAAAGTGTATTTTTAGTTTAGCAGCAAATTCCTCCCAACCATGGAAAATAAATTAAGGAGCTTTGCGAAGTAAAAATGATTTGGGCTTTGAAGGAATTCCCAGCAATAATATAAAAGACTTATTACCCTTGGTAGTTAAAGGGTCTGCATATTTGCAGCTGATAGTAGTCTTTTTGATTGACTATTGCCTCAGTAACATGTTTTCAGATGATTTGATTTTAACCAAATCTGTTGATCCTGAAGAGAGGTTCCTTTTGGTAGTATTGTTATTATTTGTACTTCCTATGTGTACCTGTATTCTCGGAAATTTGTTACATTTCACTAAGCTGGAATTCACTACATGTTAAGATTTTACTAGAAAAGATTTGTGTTAAATAGATTCAGAGTTGAAAATGTACGTACATCATTTCAACTTAAATGCATTACAAGGAGCTATTCTGAAATAATGCATTATAAACATAGGAAATTCAGGTTAAGGTTATTACCGTTTATTACTTATGTTATAATCCAGGAACAAGACTCCTTTGGGCTAGGAGTGATAAAAATGAGGAACAAAAACATACACTCTATTCCCCAGAGAAAATACTGTCCTAATGTAATAAGAAATAATATGTGAACACCAACAGACTGGACAGTGCAAGGAAGCCAGAAGTTTCCTTGTGTAGCCTCACACGCTGACTGTGGATGGTGTTGTGGTAAAGAAATGTTACCTTGATACCTATCCACAGTCAGCACGTGAAGCTGCACAAGGAAATTTCCTATGAAGGAAGGCAGCTTTGTTGGAGGAAGGTTGCTTGTGAAGAAGACCTTCCAACACCAATGAATAGCAAAGACAAGAGATGCTTGTCAGATGCAGGCTTGGCAAATGGTTGGTAAAAGTGAGCATAATTGAGAACTGAAGGAAGGAGCACTTCTTGGTGAATGTGAAGTGTTGTGGAGACTGCGCACAAACCAGGGAAAGGGTTGAATGTGTATTTTGTTTTGTAGTGAATAACTAGGGGAAGCAACAGGAAGAAGGCATGAAAATGGCAATGTGATCACAGCAGTGAACTGAGGAGATGGTTTTTCAAAACATTTTGAATAGCTATAAAAGGAACCATACTGGATTTGTCAGAGACATAAAACACAATGTTACAGTCATCCTGAATCATAATATTGAGTGTTAAGACAAAAGTTTCAGCTTTGTGACCTGATAGGAAAGAATGGTCAAGCAGAACTGTTCTGCAAGAGGAGACAGTGAGATTTCATACAGCCTTAGCAATGAGAATCTGAAGGTGACACTCAGCCTCACAACCTGGAATAGTAGAGAGGAGGGTGATGGTAAGGTTCATATTGATTAAGAAAAGGAGATGGTTAAAAGCACTGCATTGGTGAAAGATTAGGAACATTGTCATGTGGAGCTGAATATCTGTAAACCAATATCAGAAAGAATGGCTGACATTTCAGTTCAAACAGAAAGTGGCAAGTCTAGAGTAGAGGCAGAGCTGTGAGTTATCGGAATAAGTGTGATGATGGAGGTTTTATACTAATGGGTGAGAGTCTCCAGAAACAGAATAGAGAGGAAAAAAAAAACGAGGACAGAGCCTTATGAAAATGAAATAGTGGATCCTTAATATATAAAATTTTATTTTATTAACATTTTAGTAATTATTTGGTTATTTTAAGAAGGGGTATCTTTTGAAAAGATTGATTAGTATTAAAGTATTGATTTTAATATTAAATTATTTTATCTGGAAATGCATGATATTACAATTTCTTCTTGACTGCTTAAGTGATGAATAATTATGAGGGTTCTACTATACTTTAAAACATTTATTATTCAATCTTTTGATAACTATCAGAAGAAGTAAACATTTGTTTAGTGGATGTTCTTCCTTCCACATGAAGGCAAAGTAATTTTAAAGTTTTAGAAAAAGTAAAGTTTCTTGTAGGTACATAAGGAATGCAAAAATATTTCTTAATACTGGAAGTGCCAAATCAAAGACTTCTCACTTGGGTCTATTTGCTGTTGATTTATGTTTCCACTGGTGTGCAGAATGCTTGTCACCACACTGTCCTTTGAGAATAGCTATAGCTGTCTAATGGTCCAATTCAACAAAAAATATGTTCAGTTCTTGTATTGCGAAGGTACACATAAAACTCAAAGTCACTAGAATCTGCTCCCAAAGCATATACTGCCAGAAAGGCAGATATATTTTAAATCACATTGGGCCCTGAAGTGTTATAAAAAATGGCTTATTCCTATTTTTTTTTCTCCATAGCTTTATGACCAGCAAGGCAGCATCAAGCAGTTTATTGCAGACTGCTGTTTATGCCTTGCAAGAGTGCCGCTTAGTAGGCCCACATGCATGCTTTGTTTTCAGCAGCAACTGTGGAAGCAATTTTTAATCTCATTTGATGTTGGTTGAATCTGTTCTCCTTGCTTGTGTGTGAATCAGTACTGATTGTTTTCACTGTTTAGAAAGGGATTGGATTTATTTAAGTTTTTTTTTTATTTATTTATTCTGTTGACGTAAAACATTTAGGCCATTTTCACAGAGGGGGAAGCTCATGTGTGAATGAAGATTCAGTTTTACAAAGCCAAATAGGACATTTGGCCACATAAATTTCAGTGAGAATTCATATGGATGACCCCTTTATATGTTACTGAGATGTTTCATCGGTAAGCAAGGTGGCTTGGACCCAGATATGAGGGTCTGTAGCAGACTGGGAGACACATCTGATCCTGATCTTCTGTCAAGCAGAAGATACAGCCTTTCCTTTCGTTCTTTGCCTATACAACTGGCCCAGCCTGCTCAGCTGAGGCTTTGGATCTAGTTAGGTTTCTCTTCAGAGGACTTGTCTGGCTTACTCCTTTAAATTTGATCTGAAACAAAATGTGTCTGCATTTTCTTAATCTCACTTTTCTTAACTTGGATCAAGTCCTTGAAGTGACTAACTTAGCAACTGTTTGCTTGTAGTAAACTAGTTAGCTTACTCCTGGATTCTGGTAGGGCTACCGTTGCCAAAGATGTTAGTGTGACATTTAGGAAACTTGGTCCCACTTCAGAGGGAGAGCGTGAACTGCAGTTGGTTTTGGTGTCCCAGTTCAGCAAAGTTCAGAACTGGTTGCCTGTGTTTTAGCACGTGGCTTATTCATTCGGTGGGAAAGTCCTTTCAGCAGGAGTGGCTATGGTTTTGGCTATGGTTTTGGAATCGGAGACATGGTGTTCTACTGAGAAAGAAGACTAGGGAAGTGAATCTATTTTTTGCATTTTTATATAGTGTGCAGCAAACTGTAGCAGCTCCACTGTAGTCTGTGGAGCAGAGGGAAGACAAAGTTTACCGTATGTTCCCTCTGTTGCCCAGGAGAGTGAAATTCCTCATAGTAGTAGGGGTCCTGTGACTGTGGGAAATACAGCTCACTAGGAAGTCAGCAAACAGCAGCTCTCTAAGATACACCTCTGGCAACAAGACTGGTTTCTGAGTGGAGCCGCTCCCAGGAATTACCGTTTGATTAGCAGGAGCAGAGCTTGTACAACGGCGTGTTTTCCATGATGGTGATAGTACCCTGCAACTGACTGTTTTGTTCATGATTCTGCTAACAGTATCATTTAATAAATGAGGTCTTTCATTATTAATTGTCTAGTCAGAACTACTGAAATTTGCAACATTAGCTAAATTGCAGATCAGCGGATTTGGCTTTCTCTCACTGCAGCATCAATTACAGCTGGTTCTTGTGTTCATTGTTGCCATTCATGTACATGGAATGCTTTGATAAAGGCAATGAAAAGACAGGATGATCCTGTGCTTTCTTCTTATACAGAAATAGATGATACAAGTACACCAATTTTGTCACACTAATAAATAGCTTCCAGAAATATAGTGGTCTATGAGGGAATAGGGCTGATTGACTCATTCATTGTGAATAATTTAGCCTGAAAAATTTGCATTTTTGTAGAAGTATTATCCATGGAGAAATGAATTTACATTCATCTATTTGTTATTCATAACCTCTCGTTTAATAGTTTATGAATTGCTGTCTTTGAGTTTCTGAGGAGTGCTCAATTCAGTGTTTTGTTGCTCTTGCTGAATGATAGTCATCAAAATCACCTGACGGCCTGAGTCCTCACTGGAGGACTAAAACTTGTAAAGGGAGAACAATGTGTGGTTCTTTCTGGTCACATGAGACCCTGGCTGTTTTCTATGAACAGGGTTCCTTTGCCAATGTTTGTTAGAAAATGAACGTGGTCAAGGGGACCAGTTGTTCAGACTTGCAGTGTTTGTGAATTCCGTTTCAGTGTCTTTTTTTGTTTTTAATTCAGATTAAATCATATGAAATACTTTGTCATCTGGCTTTCTTTTCACAGCAAATTCCCTTTTCTCTTGTGAGAAGTTAGTCTAAGATTGGGAAATGTGACATCCATAATTATGGCTTCTAAGCATGAAGCAGTGCGAGTAGAGGGGATAGAGACTTTCTGAGCAAAGCAGTGCAGGTGTCAGAAAGAGTATGTACATTAGCATAGTATTCTACCAATAAAAAGTATATCAGATTTCTAGTCAGGACTTTCTTGGGTACGTCTGCTGAATTATGCTTTGCGTGTATGTGTGTTCGTCCATGTTTGTGTGTATATATACATATGATGCATAGACACCTTGCTTTTATTCATTCTGCTCTGTTGTTGAGGAATTTTGCTCAAGTCTTTTTCTTTCCTTGCCTGTAAATAGGAATAGCAATAATTTCTCTTTCTCAGGATTACTGTATTATTTTATTACTCAGTGTTTTTGATGTAGTGCGTGCATGCTGATCATTGTTAAGGAAAACCCAATAGTGCTGAATTGCCAGAGTGTGTTAATGAGTGCCAAGAGGAATTAATGAAGTAATCACACAAGCAAATATACAAAATCACTAAATGTTAGTCTTATGCATGGTTACAATAGGTGGCAAAACTATAGGATGATATATAATCAAATAATTTATTAGGCACAGCTGGTTAACTGCTTACAGCAAAACAACCTGTAGCTTAATTGCTCCTTCTACTGCACTGGTTTTATGCATATCCTTCTGGCCCCAATACCCAAAGTGGAAAACCCTGCCTTAGGCATCTCAAGAGTTGTACAAAAAACAGTGGGTCATAACTCATCCATGTCAAATTAATGTTTTAGTCATGGGACATCGATGGCATAATGAAGGGAGAATAAGGGCATTAAGGAGAGTTAGTCCTTCAATAGGACTTCCCATCTGATTTTATTCATTTATTAAATGGAATAATATCCTTTTGACTAAAAAATCATGATAACTCCTTAGATGAAGAAATATGACCCTCTTTTCTTTTTAAGTATTAATAAATGTATTTGTTTCCATTGAAAATAGGGTTGTTCTGCACATCTAGGAATACAGTAAGAGAAACAGCTGCATGCCATCAATTCTAAAATTCTTTTCCTTTGAGATAGTTTTTTGACTAGTTCAATTATTTTATTCTACAAAGTACTAAGTTAAAGGTCCTGACCCATGTTCTAGCATGGCAACTCAGTATTTCCATTTTATTTTCAGGGTGCTGTCTTTTGTAGCCAGGTAGGTGAAGGATAGTGAAAGTTACTGATCCTTATAGTTACTTGCATGCTTGGAGGTCAGTTTGTGCAAAGCTAAGAAGGTACACTAGGTTATTGATTGCAAATGGTAGAGTTTGAGAAGTTGCTTCATTCAATCAATGAAGAACTTTAAATGAAGTGCTGGTTTTTCAAAATTATTTTCTGTATTTAGGAGCATGAGCCTATCAGAATAGATGTTCAGTGACACAGGACTTGTCTCTGTTCAGGTTGTGTTCATTTACTGTAACAACACACAGGTAGCTGTTCAGTCCTATAGGGAGATATTTGCTTATTCCTGTTTTGGAGGGAAAATGGGTGCTTTTATTTATGCTTAACTATGTCCTCAGTATGGAGAAACCAAGAACCATTGCTAAGTTCTGCTGCTTTGCAAATAGAGAAATACATGGAATTGGCATGGGAATTTCTCTTGCTGTTGAATATTGTGATTGGGCATGAGCAGTTCTTCTCTATCATCTTGCCTATTTTATGTTCCCTAACCCTTTGCATGACTTCTGTATTGTTAAGGTATATACCAAAGTTTACTCACTGTGCAGACTATTTACTTCTTTGCAGTTTCTTTTGACGTGCCCTTCAGCTATCCAATAGCATGTGTGTCATGGCAGGTGCTCCCATTTCATTAAGTCATATCACAGATGTCTTTGTCTGCGTTTCTCTGGAACTTTAGAGGTGAAAAGCTGTGAACTTACTGTAGCTCAGCACTTATGTCAAGGAAAAAAAAAAAACTCAAAACAAAAACAAACACACTTCTTTGAAAGAGATGTCTACCTTGGCAGAATTTGGCTGTGTCCTTGGGGATTTGGTGAGTGTGCACTGTAGGTGGACATATGAATTTAAGGTGACTTTAAATCAAAAAAAGGTTGTAAACAACTGCTGTAGGGAGTAGTTGCAAAAAAATAAAATAAAAAAACAAACCTAAAACAAACCAAAAATCCTCTCTCTACATGTTGTGTGTGTGTTTTCTGCAAATAACTTATGACAATGTCAAACAGGAAACGTTTTCCTTTGCACCATTGTGTTTAGCCTTGAACCATTCTTCTGTTCAAGCTGTATGTTCATATAGATTTATAAAAAGTCTAAATCAATTTTTATTAAAATATAACACTTGAGGGTATTCCAGGGCACACTATGATGGTGGGATATCTGGTGCTTTCATCAGATGTTTTTTTTTGTCATTATGTTCAGTGATAACTCTTTGAACAAAGATCATATCTAGATATGATCTCTGGGTTATAGTCCAATCTAGTTTTCCTCTACCTTCCTTTTACCATTTTATTTTGTGTACAGTGATACTGCAGAAGACTTTGCCTTTCTCTGATAGGATCACTAATTGTTGCAAGTGCCTGCTCAGGTTTCTTCAGTGCTTGGTCTTTTCTCAAATTATTTCTTTTTGAAATATGTTGTGCTTTTTTACTGATGGTTTTATCAATGAAGGATTGAGAATTTTTTTTGTGCTTGCTTGCCTTTTCTGTCTTTTTTGTCTGTCTTTTCTGTCTTGTGTCCTCATTTACTCAGACTTTATTTCTCTGAAAACGCATCAGATAGTTGTGACGCATCAAAAGAACCAGAATCTGTTAGTATTGGTTCTTGTTATAAATGCATCTTGTAATGCCCAAAATCTGTTCTTCAGTTCAGCTTGAAGTTGCTCTTCTGTATTGTGTTGATTAGTCTTTCATAGAATGTTTTCTTGATGCTTTCGAGTTTTGTTTTTCTTCAGATAATATATTAATTAATAATAACACTGCTGATAACGATGGCTATGAAAAGCAGTTAAAATGTCATTTCATACCAATTTCCCTCTACTGTATACTTTCGTTTTGTTTTTTTTCTCATTATGTCACATTCCTCACTGTAAATAAATATTTTATATGGACATTAAGACAAATACTGAGATGTATGTGTGGATACGTGTATTAAAACAGTAATACTCTGAATTTTATATGCCTTTGAGGTGTCAGGCCTAAATGCTCAGGGGTCTGAGTTTGAACTGACATACTCTTTTTTCAGGTGGTCCAGCCTCAGTAATGTCTATGAAGCTATACCCAAAACAGGTTGTTGTGAATAGAGGAGACTATTTCCTAATTTTTCTAAGTGCTTCGCCAGTGTTCAGATTTCAAGAAAATGTATCCATAAATTTCTCAGAGCACTTGGTCGTTTTTCCTATTCCCGTTTTCTAAATGGAGAACCTGTGATAAGGAGGGAATATTTATAGAATATTAAACTAAGGTTGGCTCCAAAATAGCTCACCAACATGATACTAAAAATAACATGAACACATCCTATTCACTCTGTACATCATCCATCGTACAATGAAAAGGAGAGGCAAGACTAATGTATGCTATAACTAATCCTGAACAGCAACTTCTGTGCTTAATGACATTTAAAACTAGACTGGAGTAAACTAGAAAGGAAACAATAGCTAACGGGAGTGATCTGCTGCAGGCGGGGGGGATGGGGCCGCATGATTCTTTCCCTCTCTAATATGAATGAGTGTAGAAACACTGCAGTATATTCAGTGTGCCAACATTTGCATTACAAATGCCTGTACTGGGTTTAGAGAAGAGCTAACAGATTGTCATTGCCCGGAGCACTGGCAGTACCATGATTGCTCAGATACAACATTGCTGTTAAACTTTTTCTTAACCCTGTGCTACTTTCACACAAATTGAAACAGGGTAATTTGTCTAAAGTTAGCCTTCCTAGCCTTTTAATGCTCATGGAGATCCAGTTACTCATTCTAATCGGGAGTGTCTGAAATATTGCATCTATGGATTTTCCCAGGTGCTGGAGTAAGAGATATTGCAGAGCTCACCCCGCAGAGCACTGCAGAAATTCTGCAGTGTACTGTTTGGGAAGATGAAAGATTATGCAAGATTCTTCATACATTCACTGTTATGACCGTATTCCTCACATTTTTCTGAAAAGTATAGGGGATAAAATGAACGTACTTTTGTCTTTTACACTGTTCTTATAATGCTGTCATCCAATTTAATTTCAGCTGCCACAATTGAACTGGCAGAAGTTGGAAGAGTGTTTAGTCCTCCGCTTGCTTAGTGAATCCTCTATAAATGAGTGATTTGGAAAAGGGTGAGGGTTTGTTCAGTGAATATTTTATTTAAAAATAAGTTCTTTCATTAGTGAAAATCACTCTAAATTTAATTTGTATTGAAGTCCCACAGCTGATTGAAAAAGAATCAATCTCGTCAATTTTTTAGCATGTTTTTTGGACTTGGGTTTTGATATCAAAGTTATCAGGATCCCAAAGGAGCAGTAACAATGAGAAAGGAATAATAGAAGTACTTTCAGGAAATTGTGGGTTATTCTTGACCCTCTCTTGACAGATACAGTCACAAAAGTTACTCGTATAACATTTGAATTTATTGTTCTGTTGCTTGCTTATTCTTTCCTTTGTCATGGTCATCTCTTTTGTAGACTCAATGGTTCAGAGATTTTTATTGGAAAATTCTTAGTATGTTCCATCCCACTCAAACAAATAAACACCCCCCCCCCAACAAACAAAATAAAATCCCCAAACTTCCGACAGCCACAGCAGAGCTGTGTACATATCTGTCAGATCTAAGTGTAGTTATAAAAGTTATTCATCACTTCAGCAAAGCATTGCTGACAAATGCCAAAATGTTCCTGCTCATATCAGTATAAAAAGTGTTTGTCAGAAGGAATACTCTTGCTAAAGTAAAATAAGGCTAAGCTATTCTGTACTATGTAGCAGTATATAAGGGGTAATTAAAACAGCTCATGAATTGGCAAAGGAATTTCAATTTAAATATTAGTGAATCCACTTCTATTTATCATGAATAATAGAGTGCATCAGTGGGAAAAGGTAATAATCTCAATTACAACTTGCAACCTAACAAAAGTGTTTAAGCTTTGTTGCTTAAAAGCAGCTACGCAGAGTGGTAGTGAAACAAACAGGTAATATATATTAGCACATTTGCATTCAAAATAAATTCCACTATTCTTCTGTATACCAAGGTCAATTCACATCTCTTTTTCGAGAAGACATACCTTGACCAGTCTGGTCTTTACCAGGACAGCCTGTTAGTATTTTTTTAAGTTTTAACAGAATTTCATTTCTCTTAAAAATTACTGATAAATAAATCTCTTGTGCTTTTAGAAACTCCATCTTGCAGTTGTCTCTGAAATAATAGTAGTTGCAGAAACATACCTGTTCAGACGAAAATAATATTCTTCTGTTTCTGAGATCTTGTGTGAGGTAGAAGACTGTATCTTGCAATCTAGGTTCAGTTCAAATACCAGGAAGTGTCATCTTTTCTTTGGCTCAAAGGTGTCATAGCATGGTTTTAAGCAGTGACTGCAGCTCAAGAACATGTAGGAAGGTCGCAGGTTTTCTATTTTTTAATTCTTTTGCTTTTATCCTTTCTTTGTCCTTTTTTAATCTGAGAAAATTTTTAGTTTTACCTCACTTGAGACACTAGTTAGTTCCAGACAAGTTTTAGTGTAAGTTGTTTTTTTTTCAGATGAATTAAAAAAAAAAAAAAAAAAAACAAAGCCTGCTTTCCTATATAAATACAAAAGTTACCCCTGTCTTTAAGAATGGCAAGAAGGAGAATTTGGGGAGCAACAGGCCCATCAGCCTCATCTTGATCCCTGGGAAGGCAGTGGAGAAACTAATTCTGGTTATTGTTTCCAGACATGTGAAGGGGACAGGAAGGTGATCAGAAGTAGTCAGCATAGATTAACAAAGAGGGGATCAAAGCTTAACCGACCTGATAGACTTCTACAGTTCAATGACTGTCTGAGTAGAGGAGGGGAGAGAAGTAAATGTTGTCTATCTTGACTTCAGGAAAGCTTTTGATACTGCCTCCCATAACATTCTCATAGATCAGCTGATGAAGTATGACCTCGATAAGTGGACAGTGAGGTGGTTTGAAGACTGGCTCAACTGGCACTTGGAGAGTTGTGATCAGTAGCACAAAGTCCAGCAGGAGGCTGTCACTAATGGTATCCCCCAGGGGTTGATACTGGGGCTAATACTGTTTAACTTCTTTGTTAATGACCTGAATGATGGGACAGAGGTTACCCTTGGCAAGTTTACTGATAATACAAAACTGACAGGAACTGCTGATACACCACAGGATTGTGCCACCATTAAGAGGAACCTTGACAGGCTGGAGAAATGAGCAAAGAGGAAATTCGGAGTTGAATAAAGAGAAGTGCAGAGCACCTTGGGGTTATTTCTCCCTCACACTGGTATAGGACTGACCAGCTGGAGAACAGCTTTGGAGAGAAAGACCTGGGCGTCCTGGTAAACAGTAAGTTCAATGTGAGCCACCAATGCGCCCTTATGGCCCAGAAGGCCAGGCCCATGGTATTCTGGGCTGTGCTGGGCAGGGTATTGCCAGCAGATCGAGGTGGGTGATCCTTCCCCTCTGCTCCACACTGGTGAGGCCACATCTGGAGTGCTGGGTCCAGTGCTGGGCTCCCCAATAAAGAAAGACATGGGTCTGCTGGAGTAAGTCCAGTGAAGGGCCACAAAGATGCCTGAGGGACTGAAGCATCCCTCATATGGAGAGGCTTAGAGAGCTGGAACTGCTTAGCCTCGAGCAGAGAAGGTTCAGGGGGATCTTATCAATGTTTAAATATTTAATTGGAGACTGTAAAGAGAATGGGGCTAGAATCTTCTCAGTGGTGCCCAGTGACAGGACAAGAGGCAATGGGCACAAACTGAAACACAAAAGTCCTGTTTGAATGTAAGAAAACACATCTTTACTGTGACAGTAGTTGAACACTGGAATGGGTTGCCCAGAGAAGTGGTGGAGTCTCCTTCCTTGGAGGTATTCAAAACCTGACTGGGCATGGTCAACATGCTGTAGGTGATTCTCCTTAAAGAAGAGGGCTGGACCAAATGGTCTCCAGAGGCCTGTCTCTGATAGACTTGTGTCTTGTATAAAGGCATGTTATTTAGCTCTTTAAGAAAATATCTTGTATAGTGTTTTTTGGTTTTTTTTTTGTTTGTTTTTTTTTGTTTTGTTTTTTTTTTGGCTCTTGGAGTTATAACCTATTTTTACTGATTTGTTTATGAATTGCAGTTAAAATCTTGCATAAATATTTTATGTAGAGCACAAAGTAGTTTCTAACATGTACATGTTCAAAATATGAGATGAAAGAAAATATAATAGAATTGTAAAGAAAAATAGATATAATAAAACTGCATCCCAGGATCTGTGTAAATGCCATCAGAAATAATTAATAGGATTTTATGTCAGAAGAAGGGTCATTGTATCACTTTTTGTTTATGAGAGAGAAGAGCTGTTTCTATAATTATCTTCACTATTTCATCAACCCTAAAAGAAGCTATCATTTTGAATTCTGAGAATAGTATTTGGTTGAAAGAAAAGGACAGGTATGTAGTTATCTAGAAGTTTAAGAGATGTTACAATATTTTATTAATACTCTTGGCAGCAATATTTGAATGTACATAATAGCACAATCTATGCTATTAGTTTAAATTTTAATTAGACTTTACTGTAACGAAATTGTTGGCATTGCAACTGTTGTTGGAGAGGGATGATTACATCCTGTGGGTCTGTTTCTTTATACAAGTGCATTTGCCATTTTGTTCCTTTGTAGCCAAACAGCTTTTGTCTGGGATCAGAAATGTGTTAAAGTCTGCACGTGTTTTCTATGTCATTGTCAGAAAGCCAATGCATGGCCTGTTATTTCCCATAGTTCCGTGTGATCTTTGATAATTCCTCTGGATAGGTATTTTCAGCTATTGAGTACTGCAGCCCTGATTTGGCTGAAATTTTACTCATAGTAGTTATAATGAAGCTTTAGATATGCAAGCTGAGTTTTATATGAATGCCTTAGATAACAGATAAGTCAAAATAGTTAACCACCTACTGTAATGACTGCTCTCTTACTCCACTAAGGATGGCAGTAGCAAATCTTGTGTTTTATTTCTTACATGAGGTATGACAGCTCAGCTGAATGTTTTACTGTATTACTGTGTCAGTCTGGTGTATAAATGTACTCGTTTTCTTGATGTGTACTGAAGGATTGAGACAGGATTACAGAAGTTGAATAGAGAGCACTCTGTGTCATGGCTTGCTTTTATTGGTGAGTGTGGCTTCAGCAAACTGTTGGTAGAGCTTAGAGAAAACTACCTTTTGAATAGGGATAGTGCTACATAAACCAGTGAACCCTTTGTTCTTCTGTTGTCATACCACTGAATTCAATTCTTACTATTCGAGCTAAATATGATCAGCAAATGGTCTGTTTCCTGCTGTGTTTTCCATAGTATTTGTTACAGACAACATATCAGTAGTGGTGGAAGGTCTGTGGCTTTGTAATGTTTATTCCTTCTCCTTGGTACTTAGCAAGAAAAGGCTGATCCAAATATATCAGTTGGTGGATTCCAAATATTAAATGGAGACAAACTTTGTGGCAATAGCAGTGATCTTTAACAGATCAGTTGCTCTAATTTTATGTACATACTTAACAGATTTTTTTAGTTAGCTTTTTGCATCTGTAAGGATTACAAGGGAAAAGAAGTTCTTAGTAATTCCAGGGTTTGTACTCAATAGCATACTGTATCTGTAACATCATTTGACTCTCTTATTCCTGGTTTCAGTAAATACAGTCATGCAAAAAAAGCCAGGCTGTTTCTATAGATGGTAACAAATTTTTGAATCTCTAATAGTTTGTATTTGATCTTATGAGGTTCCCATCTTTAAAATAGAGCCTGATAAAACAACATCTGGGTTTGTTTTTCTGCACCCTTTCAAGACATAGCAGATCTAAGAGGCAATCTATTAAAAAAAAAAAAAAGTATTTAGTGAGGTAACACAAGCATCTCTTTTTGATTTGGTTTTGTTTTAACTGCTGTGCTCTTTTGTCTCCACTTCAGGAAAGTTTTCACACTCAAAAATTCTTAAAATACTTTCTTTCAGAGGTGTTTTATGTTTGATGTTTTCCAGTATAATGGAAGAAAAAGGCTTGTTCTGTATACAAACAGCTTTAATAATGAGCAGATACAGTAGAATATTTGGGAGCAGATGTGGAGTATTTATGAAATTATGGGGTATTCTGAAATTTCTTTCTAATGCAAACTCTTACTGAATACAGCAAAGCTCTCTCCTGCTGTCCCTTAGGAGCATCTCCATCTCTTTAGAGCTATGCAAGATTTTTTGCATCAATTAAGGTGATTGGCAACATCTTCAATATGTTTTCCAATTATCTCTGCAAACACTTGCAATGAGACAATTCCCCAAAGCTCCTTTCTTTTACCCCTAGTTACACAATCCCATATTTAAGTAAGTTAAAGGAAATAAATATCTAGTAACAGAGCACCTTTTCACTATGGTAAGCATGAAAGGTCAGATCCTTATTGAGCAAGAATTGAATTTGGTGAAGCTATATGAATACTCAGACACTCATTTATGTCCTCTGAGGATTTGACCAAAAGCTGTTATAATGTGTAACGTGCCCTTGTACTCTGTTACATTGCCTAGAATAAATACTTTGTCACAATATCACAATAGAGTACATTGAAACTTTAATATACAAGAGATTGTATGTATGTAAAATATATAATCTGGTAAATATAACAGTGTTTCTCAACTTACAATATTTGATGTGAAGAGAGTTTTACAGAGGGTTCCTCCCCCGCTCCCCACCAAGGATTTCATTATACATTGGTAAGCCTGGTAATATTCACTGGAATGTTATTGTTCCTGGAATTTAAAGAAGCAGAGTCAGGATTGGCAGGTAGGCTAAGGATTTTTTTAAGCACGAATCTGCTTTATTTGTTAGTGTATGTGAAATTCACAACCTGCATTGTCTGGTTTATCCTTTCCCCCCCAATCTTGGTCAATGACTTAGCTGAGAGTTGCAAAAATTAGCTGTGAGTGGAAGGAGAGAGAAGATAAGAAGTAAATCTAAATATGTAAATGTATTTTAAAAATGATATCCTTGACATCAAATCCTTAAAGAGCATCTCTCTGACTCCATTGCATGCTGTTGCCCAGCCTCCTGTTTAAGCCTACTTCTGCTCTTACTTGCTGCCAGCATATTCATTAGCTTTTTAATCCCTTAATTCCTATATGAGGATTCATAGAGAAACAATGTTTGCCTATAAATAAATGTCTGCATGTGGCTTGTATGCATATACAGAACAAGCATGTTTTGTTTCTGTTCCTCCCTGTGTTCTTGCCTTACTTTTATCCCTGTGTGTTTGTACATGGTACTGTGGTGCCCACTATTCAACCTTCAAATTCTCTACTATATCATTCCAAAGTAAACACCTGCTTGACAGGGGGCAAAAGACCAAAACAGGATTGGGAAAACCTAGTCAGTGAAATTGTTCAAAGAAGAATGAAACTATATTCTTTGTAAAAGCCAGCATGACTCGTAACTTCTAATGGAAATGAACGGAGATGGGGCACAGGAGGCAGTAGGATGGGTAAAGAGAGAAATAGGGAAGTGGTGTGGGAAGCAGTTGGAGTGTAGGTACGCCAGAGCAGATCTCCAAAACTAGTCCTATTGCACCGTTCCACTTTCTGAACTTGTATGCAGTTGGCAGGGACAATCAGAGGATTTGCTTCAAGTGCCCTCCTGCTCCACACTAAACCAGTAACATAGCTCCACCCTGACTGTCTGCCTTCCAGCTTGTACTGTAGATGGTGTATCGAACAAAATCCATCACTAAGAGTTTCTTAAGGTCAAATGCCTGTGCTTATGTTTGCACGGTTCAGGAGAATGAGCTCCAGGTCTCCTGCTCTTCATTGGGGTCTTGCATTCCCTGCTGTGCTCTGCACATGCTGCTGTGCACTTAGCACACTGTGCTCTGTATCAAGACCTCTATTCTGATAGTTAAGAAGTGTAATATCTTGTTGATGTTATATTAGCGATAGTACATAACTATCATTTAGACTACAAACTGCCATTAATTTATGTCCAAGTTAATTTGACCAACAGATGGCACTATCAGTCTCCTTTTCTCTTGTGGCTTGGAAACAAATTTTAAGCAAACGGTTGTCCGGATCTCTGTGCTGCTAAAATCAGTAATTGCTTTCTAATTAATATTTCATTTAAATTCCTAATGTCTCATAATAGCACTAAAAGTCTATGCACGCCTACATGTGCAGTGAAACAAATTATAAGGGTTCATATTCATAAATTTAACCTATAGTGTTCCTCGTAGTATATTAAATGGCTCTTGATTTTCAAGGGGATTATAATTCAAGCCTGAATTTGAATAATTTAAGTAGAAAAGACACCAAATGTGATCCTCTCAGTTTAACAGAGGTACTCAATAGTGGAGAGTTGAAAAGCAGTTCCGAAATTGATGGAACAAGCTAGATTGCATGAAAAGTATACTGCATTGATTTCTGGAAATTCTATCTTTCTCTTTTCTCAAATTTGTAGTAAATGCGTAATATAATATTCTATGTCTTTAAGTTCTGTCTTCAGGAGACACAGAAAACACCTTCGACTGATACAATAATGATTTGTAGCAGATATAGTTGTCTCTATTATCTGAATTGCTGTGAGGATTTTCAGAATGAGACATTACTGAGAAAGAATCAGGAGCAATACCTGCCTGGAAGAAGGGAAAAGAAATGGAAAATGTCATGAGGAAAGAGAGCATTAGAAATTGTATACCTGGAGTTTAGAGAAACTGTTACATGGTTATGTAGGGATAAATGCTGTGCACTGTAGACATCTAGCTTTGATTAGCTACTATGGATCAAAGAGACTGCTGTGGCTACACTAATTCTGATACTCAACCTGATTTATTTAGTGATGGCTTATGTAGCTCTATATTGTGCTGAAATCTGCAGCGTAAATATACAATGCTTTGAGTAAAGCAGACAGAATGAAGAATCAGGAGCAAGTGATCAGTTGCTGCCTTTGATGTAACTGAAAGGAGGAAAAGAGAAGATGTTATCCTAGCTATAAATGGTGACTCGTGATAATAGTGAAGGTGGTTCTATTGATGAAAAACAACGTGGTAGGTTGTTAAAAGTGTGAAAAAAAGCCAAATAGGAATAATCAGCCTTTCTCCTTGAAGGTTACAGGTGAATTAAAATCAGGAATACTAGTGGCTGGAGAGACCTACTCAAGATTATGACTTTCAAAGTGATACATATTTTTATATATGAAAAAGAAAACCTGAGGGGAGAGGATGAAGAATTCAAAAGTGTTCTCGAGCAGAATAGGTTGAGTGGAGGAACACACTTAAATTTACAGTGAGGACACAGTAGGGAAAGGAGTTTTGCACCATTGCTGATAGAGAGAATAGTATGGAGAGACATCTTCCTCAGAAGCGGTTGGCCTCAATAAGAATGGACTTCAAACTCACAAGATCATAGAATACTGAATAACCTCCTGCTCAGGGAGCATCACCCTGTAGCAGGTTGCACAGGGCTGTGTCCTGCTGAGTTTTGAATATCTCCAAGGACAGACACTCCACAACATCCGTTGGTGACTTTTTCAGTTTTCGACTCACCCTCACAGAAAGAAGATTTGTCTTAGACTAAAATCGAATTTCCTGTATTTCAATGTGTGCCCATTGCCTCTCATTCTACCACAAAACACCCCTAAGAAGAGTCTGGCTCCATCGTCTTTACGCTCTCATTGGATAATGTTGTTGAGATCCCCCAAGCTTTCTTTGCTCAAGGCTAGGCAATCCTAGCTCTCTCAACGTTTCCTTGTAGCAGATGCTCAAGTCCCCTGATCATCACTGTGGCTCTTTGCTGGACTTGCTGCAGCAGGTCCATCTCTTTCTTGTATTGACAAGTCCAGAACTGGACCCAGGCCTCCAGCTGTGCTCTCACCACTGCTGTCTAGAAGGGAATAATCACCTCTCTATGTTCACAGATAGCATTCCACTTTACTTTCACAGTGGTCACAGCTACCTTGACAAGAGTGGGTCACTCTAGGAAGATATGAAAGTTGCTTTTGAGTTCTAGTATTTTAGTATTTAATATATTATCCTAAAAGGTATTAACTGTTCTTGGTATATGGCCTGTTTTCTGATGGGGCAGTCATGGCATAGAAATGTTTATCAGCCTGAATATTTCTGGTAACACTAGGCCAGCTTCTCCACAGCCCACCCTTTACATAGTCGGTATGTTCCTTGTGCAAAGCATCACTAAAATGCTACTTCTCTGAATCACTTGCTTTCATTGTTGACTGATTTTACACAAATGTATGTGACTAAAGATAATGTCAGTAGGGTTTGGAACCAGGTTTTATTTTCTGCAGTAAGATTAATAAGGGAATAGAAGTATTATTCTGATTTTTTTTTTTGTGGTGGCTGAGTACAAATGTATGCTTGACCTGAAGAGTACTCAGCCAGACTCCTGTGTGAGGATGCAAGTAGGCAGACAGAGAGGCCAATAGCAAATGTAAAGTGCTTTTCCTTTATATACAAGGCCTTTTTTTTTCCTATAGGTATTTTTATCACCACAGGTATTTTAATTATGTTTTAATTAAGCTATATGATTATAGGTGCTTGTCAGCAGAGGACATCTATCTGGGTAATTATAATGGTAGCATAAGGGATAATTGTAGAATATAAAGAGTTGCTAAAAATGAGTCAGTTTCAGTGCAATTAAATCCTGCACAGATACTCTACTTTGCTTGCCTCACCTGAGTTTTCACTTAATTCATTGGCTTGCTGTCCACTCACAATACATGACTTTAATCTCGATTAGGGAGCTGTTTAATGTCATAACTTAGTAAGAAGGAAATTATTAATCAGGTTGAGTATCAGAAATTATGCAGAATTGTGAAATCTAACAGCTGTTAATTGTGTTACCCATGGAATAAAATCCTGAGGGTTAAAATGAAAGCTCTAGAAAAGACATACCAAAAAGACATACCATTTCTAAATTCTGGGGAGGGAAAAAAAAAAAAAAAAAAAGACTTGCAGCTCCTAGAGTACTTTGTACTTTTCTTTCATTTCAAAACTCCTTTTTCTTTAAACTGACTTTTTAAAAAGAGCAGGTAGTTGTTCTCTTATACACATTTCTTTATTATTTGAGCACATAGTAAAGGGGGGAAAAATAAGGCAGCTTCTTCTTTTCCTGTAGATTTAGAGGAAGAATTTTCTGTGCTAAGGACTTGGCTTGCACCCCAAGGAAGGCAGTGGTAGCCTTCTGTTCAGTTTTACTGGGCTTCACACCAGATTCGTTTTCCCTTGAATTATGGTGACGAATGATAATTCTATAAGATACAAAGTACTGTATCTTAATTTGTGTGTTAGAACCTCACTGTAAATTTATTGTCTGAGACATTTCCCTTTCATAATTAAATTGCACTAGCTAGTTTTATTGCTGTTCCCAGGGATAAATCTTTGATCTGAGACTTCTCATGCACTATATCTGTATTACCCACCTTTTTACTACAGGTAAGGGATTATTTTTTATTGTCTTCCTGGGGGTCTTGGCAGATCCTTAACTTGTATAGGTTTGAACCTTCTAATTTATATGTTTACTGGAGAAACTCTGTACTAACAAGCTTTTTACGTACTGCATATATTGTTATGTTCTTCTCAGATTACATGGATATACATTCCACTTTGTTACAGAATTTTTTAACCTCATTGGCTCCTGTTCTTTAGGACATCTATCACATTCTCAGGCAGCATGCATAACTTCCAATGGCATTAAAGGGATTTGTGTAACATACCATAAAAAAAATGGAAATTTGGGAAAGCAGCACATCAAGATTGTATTCAGCAATAGCAACAAAACCAGAAAAGCCCTTATGGAATTATTGTCTAGCCCTTTTGAGATTTTCCTGGAAGACAAAAAGAAGAACAATAAATGCATAATTACTTTTTGGCATTGGGCTTTTCTAGAAAACAGTCTGAATAGCAGAAACATCTGTGAAAATGCAACTGATCGATTTGTCCATAAAAATAGAAAGAAGCTCCAGATACGGGAATTAGAGCACACAGCTAAAGCAATACACAAGAATTATAAACAGCATAAAATGTAATTGCATCATTTAACAGTTTATGCTGTTGTGCCGTAAATGCTAGCTAATGCTGCATTCAGTAGATTAAACTGCCTCATTTCTGTAGCAAGATCGGGAAATGTAGCAATTCCAGCTGCTTCTTGTGTGTAGCTGTCCCAAGATCTAGAGAGTGTTGCTTGCCACCTTTGCATGTCTCTTCTCCCCCTGTGGGATTTGTTAGAATTTTATCCAATATCTACGTTAATTGGAGAGTCAGAGTGTTGCCATGACAATCTCAGTTGTTTAAATTGTAGCTTTTTGAGATATACACACCCTTGATTATAGCACTGCTTCTAAAAATTCATTTAATAGCTATATTAGTTACAGATAAATACACGATGCAGTGTGCTATCTTTCTGCTTTCACAGGAGAGAAACATGGAACCAAAATCTAACTGTGCCTTATATTATGTGTACAAAGGTCCATGAAAGCTGGGTTGCATTTTGAACTGCGCAGCTGTCTGCATTAAAATCATGTTCAAGTGTATTTTTCTTGGTCAGTGTTCATTTGTTTCGATTATGTTTATGAAACTGGAGATGCTCCCTCTGGTGGCTAATTTATCACTTAACGTTTATTTTTTACTTTTTGAAAGATGGTAGTGTAGTCTCTGTGTAGTCTGATGGATAAAAATATCTGGCAAGCACAAAATGTTGGTGCAATCCTGTCGGAAATGTAGTAATGTTTTTCAGCTTGCATTCTGCAAAGAGAGATGACTGGATAATAATACAACTGTTTTGAAAGTATGCACAAACTTTATTATTACAAATTTACCCACATATCTGAAACGTGACCTTTTACCTCTGAAAAATTAGTTCAGCCGTCTCTTGGCAGAAGTTGCTAACATTGCTGAAGGTTTGAAAAGTTCTAGGATATGCTAAATTCATATAACCTTGCATAGTCTAACTACTGTGTCTTTATGTAAATTTTATAGTATTTTAGAAAAAAAGAAAATGCTATGTTATGAGAGAGGGAAAAGAGGCTGAATACCTTCTTAATTGAAATATATTTTTTAGCTGTATCTTGTGATGGGGAAAATTCTGTTCTTTGTAAAAATAAACAACTAAGCCTTAGATATCAACAATGTGTTCTGCACATTATCTCTGGATTAGAGCATTGTAGGTTGGTTGCCCTGCTAGGCAAGCAATTTTCACTAACTGTCTGCCCACAACAATAATTTGACATTTAGCAGTATATGGGGCTTGAAAGGAGATTTTTCCAGTCTTTTAAAATGATGGTAATATTTTTCCTTTCTCTCTCCATACCATAAAGTTGGATATGTTCAATTAATTTAACATGCAAATGTAGGTGTTTTTGAAGACATTTCAAGGATCATTTTTCTCTAAAAAGTGATATAAACAGAATATCCAATATCTTCCCTCTTTTGGGGTAACCTCTGTAATCGCTTCAATCTGCCACTCGTGATTTAATTATGATGCTGTTAAAACATTCAGATGGTGTTACCCTGTACTCCCTCTTTCTGTGTGGAAGCACTTAGGAAACTGAGTATTTAAAAGAAGTACGAGCATTCTTTAGAGTTTTGATGACAAATTGCATAAGTTTTGTAATTTGAGTGTTTTTCCAAAAGGTTCAAGTACTGGAATCAATAAATTGCACCAAGATCCTTGGCTTTCGTTTGAAAATAAATAATGTATGAAGTCCATCTTTGCAGAGAATATTGAACTGATTGTACACTGATGATTCAAAAGTGAAAAGGCAAAGCTAAATAATCCCAAATTTCATGACATTTGAACTAGTCTCAAGAGTTTTGGAAGCAAGGTTCCTGATTTTCCTTGTTCTGAATACTGAGGTTTGGAACAACTGAACAACATCTGCTGAAAATAAAAGTGTGATACAATTACGCTGAGCAAGAGAAGAACTGCTCCAAGTTCAGAACCTCTTGTTGACCAAAGGCTACATATCTTCCTTGTTTTCTCTGATGCCTTTGATTTCAGTTTTAATGAATGTGTATTTTTCTTTCTCTGTCAAACAACTGATAGGAAGCCAAATTTAGGCTTTTCATGCACTCAGTATTGCTTAGCACAGCCATTCAAAATTTAGATCTTGTTTCTTCTCCCTTCTCCTGAGGGAAATGATTCCCTCACTCATAATATCATGATTTGAAAAACAGAAGAAATCTAATACTCTTTAAAAGATAAATTTCTTTCTGCTGTTCTGAGTGATAGAAACTTAGTTTCTAGACAGAAGAAGAACAATGTTCTTATGCAGCCTCTTGATTCAAACTTGAGGACTATGAAAAGTTTACAGTATTGTTAGATTTATTTTAAAATCATACAGTTAGCAGTGATGCGTAAGTGCAGTTTGTAGTCAGGTTTCCTAATCCTTCTGGTGCAGTGGAATGAGCTTCAATTCCTGCATCCTTTTTACACATCACTCTTAGCCTGACACAGTCTCAGCAGTTCAGAGCATGCATGTGCATTTGTCCATCTGAGGCTTCCATGTCATATTTTCAGTCTATCGATGGGTTTGAACAAACTGGACTGTTGACAGTGACAGTCTCAGGTTAACAGGCTGCCCCTGAGAAGAGCATGGCTGCACAGTGTCATTTCCTCCCTTGGGGGCTGAATCATTTCTAAGTTAAACCAATTTACGGGTGAATCAGCAAGCTGCCTGCAAGGCCACAAGGTTACTAGCAATGGCCAAGTGGAGATAGCAAGAAGAACTAGCAGATATCTGGTTGTCTAAGAGAGGAGGAGCAGAGAGTTTGGAATCACCTAGTTGCAGCCTGTCATTCAATTGAGCCACAAATGTGTAGGGAATCTAGCCTGTTAGGTTCTGATTTACTTACAGAATTACTTGTTTTTTCAAAGCTTCATGCACCATGGGAGCAAAGATTAAGAGAGAGTCGAGGAAGCAGGTCTGAATGCAAACTTCTCCCTTGTGGACTGTAATAAAGAGATTCATTTTTATTTTTCTTTTTTTTTTCCCCGTTATCTTCACATTCTCATATGGGACCAGCTCAGTGAGGCTCCTGCAGTAAAAGAATAAATTGCTCTAAACTGGTCCTCTGCTGTCTTTTAAGAACGAGGGAAGGAAAGGAGGGCTGAGGAATGAGGGTAGAAAGCCTATACAGAAACTACTGCCTCTGCCTTGCCTGAATTTCCCTGTAACCTTGCTGTAAGCAGAATAGGAAGCAAAATACTCCTCCTTTTCTATATTTAAACAACAACATTATAGCAGACTAATTTAATTAAACAGATTAATGAATTAATTTGTACTAGTCCTTGGTGGCTTTAGCTTTCAGCTCACTTTTATAGATGACTCAGAGCACTTTTGGAAATGGAACAGCCTCAATAGTCTCACAAATTTTATAGTTATTTCAGGTTTGGTTTTGTTTTAGTAAGTCTTTCAGCAAAACAGTGACAGTGGGGTAGCAGAAGGATAGCCTTTAAGACCCTCTTCACTGATGACAAAATATGAATATTAATGACCTGGCTAATATAAAAATGTTTTCAATTACATAAATGTGTTGTCCTATAAAGACATACTTCAGTAGATTAGAGTTTCAGATCAGCAGTCTACATAGGAATGAATTTGTACCCCCACTGAGTATTCATATATCCCACATAACATATGGGTAAGTTTTCCTCACAGGAGTACTTGGTAGCACGATCTTAAGGAAATAAAGAGTTGTTTCCTTATGTTTAGGCAAGTAGTATCTATCTCCAAACATTACCAGATGCCTTTCAGAGAAAAACAAGTCCAAACTGAGCAATTGTTGAAAATCTGCCTAGAACATACCTCTTCAGGCAGACATTGTTTTTTTTTATGGTACTTTTTATTCCTTCTAAACTTAATTTCAGAAAACACCCATAATGGAATTGAAGTGTTAATGTTCATGTAGAAGATCAGTAAAGGAATCCTGCTGAACTATTGTTCTCTGTGGCATTCTTAGTGTAATGGTTTATACTTACTGTGGAAATTTCAATATATTTTCTTGAAGATCCCAAAGCAAGTATCTCCTATCCTTGCCCAAACTACCTTTATTATTATTATTATTAACTACAACTGTGCTTGTTGAGAGCAACTGTCTAGAGATATGGAGTGCCTCCTGCAAAATCCACAAATCCATTCATTCTGTTGATTTAACCAGAAATTGAACTTGATAAAGTCAGGTTGGCAAGTAGAACTCAAACTCTTTACTTGCACATTGCTGGTAGTAGTTCACATTAGTGAACTATTTGTTCACATAGTTCACCACTGAAAGCAAGTATTTCTGTATCTTTGGTCATTGACTGCTGTTAACAAGCACCACATATTCTTTCAGTATCTTGTAGTATTGGTCAGAATTATCTGTACTTTCTTGTGCTTAAGTTATGTACCTGTTCAAAAACTTCCCTGTGGAATTCATTGTGCCAATGTTTGTGCATTGCCTTTAAGTCTATTTATGGCTGCGCACTGCTCTGAATGTTTTTGGAATTAATATCTGCTGTTTTTTAAATAGTGACTAACCCCCGAAACATTTTTTGTGTTGCACATCTAAGCATGCATCTCATTAGCAGAGCGAATGAGGCAAAGTTTACATATGGTGACTAAAAGACAAATAAAAAAAAGTTTTAAAAATTCTTTTCTACTACTGCAGATGAGTAACACATGTTCCATGTTTTCTGAGATGCAAACGTCAAGCACTTCAGAAAAATAAGAAATCCCTGTTTTCTAAGGCACATGTGCTTTGATTCAGTGGATAAATGGAATACACGAGCACAAATTAGTGAAAACTTGAGTGCTGAGAACATATAAATAGATGAAATAATGTCTACATCAGGCTTGGATGTATAGTAACAATTAGGTGCCGTATCAAATAATTTGAGATTTTCCTTATATAACTAGTGTCTGAAAACAGAGGTCCAAGTTGGATCCTCATGTTACACATGGAGGGGTGTGTGCACAGAGATACTGAGTGCCCTTGTCAGGTCTGGACATGTGCTTGTGGTCTTTGCTAGATTTGGATTACATTTTGTGGAAGTTCAGAAGTTTAACTGATTTTGTCTTTATGAACTGTATGACGACACTCTGAATGAAGGCTAGAAGAACAAGAAAATGAAGGGTGTCTCAAGAAGTATAAATAATTATTCTTAATATTTATGAACATTTGCCTAAACTGCTTTTCCGTGGCTTCCAAAGTTTACCCATTGCTATTAGAGAGACATTTCTAAATGGCACCTCTTGCAGTAAGAGCTCTTCTCATTTGGCTTTGAATAACCTTGTTGTTTGAAAGGACAGACTGTGCTTTAGGTCCTGCTAGGAGATGGGATTGATTTGTGAAAGCTGAAGAAACCAGACTCTCTTGTTTCCCCAAGTTACTCTGAGTCATTTTTAGCAGTGACTAGAGAATGAAGCTCACCGCTCTCATTAACTGCTTGGCAAAAAGGGCTCAGATAAGATAGGATATTCGTTGTTAACCTGGCAGAGTACCTGAAGGATACCTGTGGGATCTGCAGACTTTGAATAACAACTTGGTATTGTGATGAATCCACCAAAAGCTGTAAATTATGAACTGTGTCAAATAATAAAGAAGCAAATATGGTAACGAAGACGTCAGCATTTGTTAATCAGAGACTGATTTGAAAACCCAATTCTTTATGTGAAGCTATTAATCCAAAATTAGTATTGGAAATTGATTTTTGTTTTCTTGGAATACAAAATACTCTTCATGTCACGTTCAGGTACTTTTCCTGTACGTGTTTTTAAATATATATATATCTCCTATCTACACTTCAAATTAAAAGCTAATCCTACACAACTTCGCATTTAAACAGTACTGATTATGCAATTCCTTTGGCTTCCTGGGCAGTGACAAGCATGTTGATGGCAAAAACTTCTACTCCTCTTTATGTCATCTCCTGTAACTGCCATGCTGCTGATCTCGAAGAACTCTATAGCAATCTTGGGGACAGACCTAGCATACCCTTGAAGATGCTAACAGTTCTGGGGGACAGATGTCTGAAACTTAATCATATGGGTTATTTCATTGCAACTGTAACAAATAATAGGACAGTAATTAGTCTAAAGTGGCATCAAGATAGTTTTCGAATGGAGCAAAATTGTGCCTGCAATGACTTGCACTTGCAAAAAGAGAAGGACCTGGGAGTGCTGGTGAACAACAAGTTGACCATGAATCAGCAATGTGCCCTTGTGGCCAACAAAGCCAATGGTATCCTGGAGTGCATTAGGAAGAGTGTTGCCAGCAGGTCAAGGGAGGTGATCCTGCCCCTCTACTCAGCCCTGGGGAGGCCTCATCTCGAGTACTGTGTCCAGTTCTGGGCTCCCCAGGACAAGAGAGACATGGAGCTGCTGGAGAGAGTCCAGCGTAGGGCTACAAGGATGATCAGAGGGCTGGAGCATCTGCCCTGTG
This sequence comes from Rhea americana, assembly GCF_003343005.1. NCBI lineage: Eukaryota > Metazoa > Chordata > Aves > Rheiformes > Rheidae > Rhea > Rhea americana. Next base: position 1,165,171 of record NW_028186990.1, on the reverse strand, counting down.
AGGAACAGCTACGAGAGCTGGGCCTCTTTAGCCTGGGGAAGAGAAGCCTGAGGGGGGATCTTATCAATGTGTGTAAGTACGTGAAGGGAGGATGTCAGGGGGACAGAGACAAACTCTTTTCAGTTGTCCTGTGTGAAAGGACTGGAGGCAACGGGCAGAAATTGAAGCACAGGAAGTTCTGCCTGACCGTGAGGGGGAATTTCTTCCCTGGGAGAGTGACTGAGCACTGGCACAGGCTGCCCAGAGAGGTTGTGGAGTCTCCTTCTCTGGAGATCTTCAAGACCCACCTGGATGCAACCCTGTGTAACATGCTCTAGGTGACCCTGCTGAGCGGGGCGGTTGGGCTAGATGATCTCCAGAGGTCCCTTCCAACCTTACTGATTATGTAATTCTGTGATTCTGTGAATCAGAAAATATCTATACTGAAAGTCAGACATCAAATAAGAATTCTGTGAATTGGAAGATCTAGAAGTCAGGAGTAAATAATATAAGGTGGTTACGGGGAAGAGAAAATCCAACTCTGTCAAATATTTTAATTTGCAGATTCCTATTTTCTTATAATTTAGGACTAGGAGTAATAAATGGAAAGATAATCGTGCATGAAGCAAATAAGATGTAAGAATGAATGGATCACTTTCACCTCTTCTATAACATTTCCTAAGTTTATTTCCATATGATCTTTCTGAGTGATTGTTAGTGTTGATCACACCCTGTCCCAGAGTAGATAAAATAATAAAAATAGTACGGTTGCCATGGGTGCTGTTACTATTTCCATATCACAGGCATTTCCATAAGAAGTATATCTTTTCATAAAAGGTGGTTAAGTTGCAGGTTGCTTGGAGAGGAAGAAGAAGGGAGACATGAAAGAGGAGAGGTTTGCTAATGACTCAAATTCTCCACTTAATACATCTGTAAAACACTTTCCTGTTTACAAGTTTTAGCTATAATTAAAGGAACTATGGGTACTTGCAAAGAATGTTAGAATTCTGGCTTCAGTTTTTGATTGAGAGTTCATTTCCCAGTCACACATATTTGCTCTTTTTCTGGAAAGTTATATTGAATAAAAGGGCATGAACTCTTTAATAAGATTTGTTGGATCTATTGAGAAATATAAACAGGTTGTAAATCCTCAGTAACAAGAGTGAAGAATACAGTTTCTCCTAATGTCCTTAAGACTCGCACTTGTGCTATTTTTGCATTAGATAGAAAGGAATATATCAAGCCAAAGGTGATTTTGATTTAAAATAACAGAATCCTCTGGTCAGATTTCACTGGGTTTTAGATCTTGGACATATATGTGTATGCATAGTATTAAACAATATGCTTTATTACTGCAACCTGAAAAGTATAACAAATAGTACGGTATTCCTCTTGGGAAAAAGTGTTAACTTTTTTTTTTTTTTCTTTTAGCATTCTGCATCAGTCCAGTTTGCTCAGACACAAATGAGAGAAAAATATGTAAGAAATGATTAAGGGAGATAGACAATAGATAAAAAGCCATAGAAATTTCAGATTGAGTGTGTGGGTATGGCAAGATTCAGCTGAAAGCAGCCAAGTTTTTCCATGAATGAATATATTTGAGGCATCAAGACTGATTTTGAGTTATATAAACATAGGCTATAGTCTATACATAGACTTCATAATATATTATGCAAACACTCTTTTGATAGAAATAAATGACAAATTTTAGAATCCTCTTTCGTACTTAATCTCTCCAACCCAGGGACATCATTTAATAAGGACTAATCTAAAAATTTTTTGATAATTTCTTAACACACTTTAAATTGCAGCACTGTTTCCAGTTTCCTACTGTAGGCCTTATCATGATGACAGCTGTCTCAGACTATTTGAGAACTGCACATAGTAAAACCAGTCAACTGTATTGATTGTTATTCTCTCCCAGATGAACAGACAGCATGCTGATAGCTGCTTACTCCTGCTGAATGAATGAGTTGAAAGAGTTTTATTAAAAATGTGCTGCTTCTCCTTTGCTGTTGCCAAAATCTTTACCTTATTACTAGGCATATCAAGCTGTCAACCATATGGATATGATTCAGCCATTTTCGCTTCTCAGAATACAATTGAATGGAGCCCACACAACCAAATGTCCAAGTGTTTGACAAATTCAACGTGACTCAAAAAAGATGAGAGAAAGACTACAATTTTCTCAGGTGGCATCAGGTACCTGTGTGTCTGCTTTAGTCGTCTTCTTATCAACCCCCCTCCTCCATGTACCAATTCAAGTTCCACTTATGTGGTTGCAAAATTACATAGCTGTCTGGTTTACTGATGTTGCTTTGCAGCTGTTAAATACAAGCAATGATTAAAGAGACAGCTTTAAAAAAAAAAAGAAAAAAGAATAGAAAGTATAGCAGTTAACAGAAACTTTGGTTGTATTGGAACAGAAAAGAAAAAAAGAAGAAGGGCAGTCTGCATGTGAGAATTGTCTACTTTGTGGAGATGCTGCTAATAAAGTTTTATATATATATGTGTGTATGTGTGTGTGTGTATTGTGTGTGTGTATATATATATATATATTACTATAGAAAAATGATGGGTCCTATAAACTAATAAGAGCTTTCCAAGCAGCAACAAAAACTTATGTCGCAGGAAGTGTTAGTTTTCCAAAGCATTTTATAACAGTAATGGCTGCTTAGAAGCAAAATCTTCTAGGAACATTTTCTCTCTTGTGTTCTATCTTTGGCCTAGTTATTTGCAAGCATCAGGAGGCCAATAGCCCACCAGTGATGAGTGTCTGTTGTACTGAATGTAAAGAGGAGTTGAAACCAGAACCTGTACTGATTCTGAATTACTTTGATTACATGGCCCTTGTTTGGTTTAGATGCTGGAGGATAGAGGGAAAGGAGTTGTTTTTAAAAATTAAATATCATTTTGATTTTCTTCATTAAAAACAGCTTGAAATTTTCTGACAAGGTCCAATACAAACAGAAATACCAGCCCTAGTTTGGTCTCTACTCCTGAATCATAGATTTGGTCTAAACCTTATTTGGCATCTCTAGTGACAGTAAGAATATTTTAAGCAATTTGGGAGGATCAGTTTTGCTTAGCTGCCTACACTTTGCCATGGTTACGCGAAACAACTTCATGACACATGGCTGGCATTTGTTGCATTTGTTTGTTTGCTCGAACTCCAGTAGGGCTACCAGCGATGTACATCTGAGAGAGGAGGTTTGAGTTTGCATCCCTCTAGCCCCCAGACTGTTAATTTTAACAATATGAGTAAACTTGCCAGAGTATCCACATTCAGCCAGGGTTCTGGGCATGCCAAAGCGGGGGCGGTGCCAAGTGTGGCCTACAAAACACCAGATGAAGGTAGTTTAATTTCCATGGAAACCAGCCCACCCATGAGGAAGGCAGCGTATTTGGTAAACTGGGAAGGGGGCAGTAGGCACAGGAGCAGCTCGTTTTCCTCTATCCATATTTTTAAAATCATTTGTGGTGAAGAAAGGTAACCGATGAAGCCCATAACTTGAAGAGGGCTAGAAACGGCCTTGCTTTAAAGTGTGCAGCTCTGCACTCACCAAGATTATCCTTAAGAAGTGCCTGGTCAAAATGTTTTCCTCTGATACAGCAATGTATTAAAATTGGTGACCGTATGGATATACATTGTAACTGAGGGGAGATTCACTGAGTGTTTCATTGTGTAGATCCTTGCTGAAAAAGGAAGTAAGGTGTTCTGGTCCATGTGAATATTAAGGTTATAGCAAAGGCTGAGCGTCTTTGGCATCCCTGGATGTGGACTTTCTTGTGTCATCTGTGTATCTCCAGTATATATCCGTGTAATTCCCGTGTTTGACATCTCCCTTTCATTTCTGCAGCATTCACATTTGAGATAGGTAAGTTATAAATACAACATCTTCACAGTGCAGTATCTCAGTCATAACTCAGTCAGCAACACTTGCACTGCAGTGAGATGTGCAAAGATTAAGCTAAACTCAAGTGATTAAATCATCCATATTATTTACAATTCTAATCAATATTTGGACAACTAAAGTCAAATAATAAGTTTCAAACTTCCTTTGTGTTTGCACTGCTTTAGTTATTTCTTGAAAGAGGAGTTAAATCTCACTATTTGGCAGCCATGAAAAATGGCAATTGCAGCTGAGTATAAACTTCACTTAGTATTTTTTCCTAGTGGAAATATGCTATGGGAAATATTATATGTATTTATTTAAGTAATTATGTAATATAGTAAATGTATTCTGCCTTTTATTCTTTTACATTTTATTTTATTAGACAATGGTGAAAAGACCATGTATCATTGAAAGAATATTAACTTAGTTGCCATCCAATTAGATCTTGATATAAGGTGGAATTCAATTAAAATGCACAAAAAATAAAAAATAATTTTAAGTTAATAAAACTTAAAAGATTTTGAATTACACCTTTTTCATACAAATCTTTTGTTTCTAAACCAAAGCAAATCTTGTGTATGATTAGTGAACAGACTTATTGTGGTTACCATATTTGTTAGTGTTTTGGGGTTATAAGGTTTTACTGTAGTATTTAGAGTGAAGACGAAAAGCAAGTTTTACTAGTTTCTTATTTCCTAATTAGTTCGTAACATTGTATGAACTATATATTGAAATAATATAATTGAATAAATGTTCTTTACACCTACAAGTGGAGCTGCTGTTGCAAAAACTGACATACTACTTCAACAGACTTTCAGTCTACCCAGTTAATGACTTCCCCCATTGATTTGTGGTTTGGCCTGTATTAAAACTTCTGCATAAATGTGCACTGCCTAATACACTAAAGGTGAAATTACACTTTAAGGAGCTTAACAAGTTATAGTAAAAGTAGAGTTTAATGTATATTGTCCTCTTTTGAAGGAAGCTTTCTGTTACCTGCTGACTATTTGTTGACCAATTTGTAGAAGACAAAGCAAGGAAGTCTTCTGTTGCTCTGTGTGTGATAGCGTTCTCAATTTTAAACAGAAGGTACTCCTCTGGATGATGATTGGCTTTGACAATAGTGAGGGGTTCTGGCACAACTGGATATACCTGTGTACTTATATAAGCATCATTGAAATGTTCTGCTTAAGATCAGCAGAGAAGTTGGTCTATAGCTTACACAAATATTAATTTTTAAAGTGTCAGTACTTACATTTATAAATGTAGTTGTAAAACCATTTAGTAGACTGTAATCATGTGAAAAATATTTATCACATGCTTTTTATTGCCTTCTTTATAAGTACTTTATTTCTTTGTAAGTAATCTCATTTCACCAGTATAGCTATACAATTAAGTACAGGATAATAGACTGGTTTCTGAGTTTTTTTTTTTTTTTTTTTTTTTTTTTTTTTTNTCTAGACTTCCAAGATATAACTGACTACTGAACGCAAGTCACTGCTTATCTCTGTGGAACACTGCTATGACTGAACTTGTACTTCCAGTCTAAGATTTTTTTTTTCCATAAATAACAACTTTCAGAACATGGAACAAAGGACAAATCAAATTAGAAATGATGTAGGAAAATATATGCCATAATTATCACAGCTGCTTAGAAATCATCAGAATTTTTAATCTGCTAATGATATAATAAAATATTAAAAAACACATAGGAAGGATTAATACTGGTGAAATAGTGCGAACAGTCATAAGAAGTTTGTATAGTGAAAATTCATCTAAATATCTAGGCAGAGTAAAACAGCAATATTTTTTTAAATGGAAGACTATAAGAGAGTTCTTTAAGATATACTGAAATATAGGCAGTTCTCTATGGGGACTTTGAGTCATTTGTGTGTACACTTTAATGATGTTTATGGATTTTTTTTTTGTGCCAGACAAAGAGAAACGCACAGTAGTGTAAAATAATAATTGAACATGGGAAGAGATATAAAAATTTTGTAGTATTACAGCTGAATATAGAATAATAGACTATACACTTGTTAATTGACAGTATCATGTCAATTTTGATATTCTGTGACTTATTCCATTCTCTTGACAGTTATTCTTGGTTAAGTAAATTATACAGTTTTACCTTAGCTGCTATCTCTTTTTAGTATGCATTAATTTGGATTGTCATTAAATAATTTTAAAATTAAATCATTTTGGTTTAAAATTGCTGATAATTAGTGCAAAAAAAGGATAAAAAAACTATTTCTAAACTGTTTTGTTTATATGTTGCTTTCATTATACCTTTCCATTTGTTTTTAATTACTAAGGACATTTCCATGAAAATGCAGTCTTCTGTTGGTTAAGGGTTCCACTGCTCTTGCTGCTTATTCTTTTCATGCAGATATAATTCATTGTTTCTGGCAACCAGATTATCTTTATAACAGCACATAGTAATATTACAAGCAGTAAGTTATGACTTCAAGTGAGAATTAAGCAAGCTTTTAAGGAACACAGATTCTGGTGTGAACTAATATAGTACTGACTTGAGCCAAGCTTTCTGTTTTCCAATACCTGAGGAAGTTATCTGGATCTGTTCTTATGTAAAGGTCTTCAGTAATGTTCAAGAGAGGTGAAAAATGAAATTGCATAGTAACAGAAGCTTCTGTACATAATAAAATTTCAAGCCTGCCATACAGCATTCCTATGGCTTTTGTAGTTGACTTTATATATAATGTAAATATAATGAGATATATTTATATAATGAGATTATATAAATATAATGTATGAGATGGCTTTCAAGGAGAGCAAGATCTATACTGCATGAATTAATAGTAGTTGTATCAGAACTGGAAGCATTCTTGATCTAAATGGCTGCATGGCTGTGACCACATCACATGTGAGGGGCAGGTGCATTTCACTTCGTGGTGCTAGTAAGGTTGGAAAGGGAGAATTAAAGAATCTCTTACTTTATTCATCTAAATATTTTCCATATAACATTTTTCATGGTTAATCTTCTATTTCACACTTTGGTTTAAAATGATGATCTTACAGACCAACTGTTCCTCTCATAACCCAAAAAAAGCAACAAAAGATATTCTCCTCTGAATCTTTCTTCTGAATGTATTTCTTCCTTGGGAAATGTGCTAATTGTGTCCTAAGGTAGACATAGTTTTTCATACGAAACATTAGGCAGCAACAGTGTTTCCCTAGCACTTGTTTCCTCTTCTGTGGCACAGACCTTGTTCCCATCTCCCAAGCTGTGCTGGCAAAACTTTTTAAGAGACAATCCTGTAAGCTAGATCAGGGGACTATTTATCTTTAAAAAAAGAATGCAAGCAGTATGATTTGAAATTTCCAGTGAATACTAGCCATGCTACAGACTGAATATGCTCTGACATATATGGGAATCCCATTTTGCAAAATGGTTCTGCTAAGGATGGTCCGGGTGAGACCAGCCACATCAAGCTATTTTATTCTTTATCAACATCTAGTTAATTTGTATTGAAAGTTGATTAGTTAGCTGAGAAGGTCAGGAAGCCTTTATGCTAATTGGTCTACCCTAAAAATAAATGCATCCGAGGCACTGGGGCATTTCTGTTCTGTTTTTAGATTATTTACATAAATTATGAGGTTATCAAATGTGAATGTGAAATTATCAGACATATGCTCAGACATCATCTTCCTAAGCTATGCAATTAGTCAGGATGTCATCTTCCAGCAAACTGTCTCAAGCTCTGTTTCTAAATAAAACATCATCATGGTATTAGAAAGCCTTTGGCAACAGAACACAATTAAAATACCTCAAGCAGTGAAATCCATTAATATGAAAGAGGTTACGTTCAGGAGAAGTGCTTAGGGCATGTCTACATAACAGTGACAGCAGCACAGACCACTTATAGCTTAAGTCACCCTGCTGAGAAGCTGAGGTTAGCATTGTAATGGCTGCAGTACAGTACCTGAACTATTAGGTTTAAAGCTCAGGTGGACACGCCACTGTGCTACACTTCTGTGGCTACGGGTAGCAGTGGCCCTTCTTTTGCGAGGACAAATCATATTAGGGCATGGATAATACAAGACAATTAAAATGTTTATGGCACCAGCTTCCAATTCTGTTGTATTAGATTCAGTTCCCTATTCTGCTACTGAGACCTCTGAGACCATGACTAAGTCCTTAGAGCATACCTGTATGGACACACACAGTCTGAGCAGCTTGGATACAAGCCACCTCTGACCATGAAGCCAAAGTAGCTGTGATTAACATAGGACCAAGCCTTTTCTAACATATGCTACAGGACCAGTCAAACCCCAGAAAGTATTGCCCTAACTCACAGTTAACCGTATTCTTTGAGATTAAGCCTGGAGCCTGGAGTTACAAAAACAAATTATGCAGGCATCTTATAATATATTACTGACTTGTACAGTAAACCTATGGAGATAATGAAGTTTTCATGTTTTCAGCATGAAAATGATGTGATATTCTGGCTGCACTGTAGAGAAACAGCTTCGCCTGTGGACTCTGTGCTAAATTGCTTTCATAGATAATTTTAGAAAACAGTAGTTGAGTGTTCAAAATTATATCCACACACTTAAAGTTCAAACACAAGATTATGTGTGGAAAACTTCCACTTCACTGATACTGCATTTACTTTCTTACATTACAGTCATAAAGAAAACATTTATTTTTGTCTAATTATTAGAAATTTTAATGAATAGCAGCTGAACAGCTTAAAACCGTGACTTTATCCACAGGAGAAGTACAGCTTACACAACAAGAACACGTTTCCACATGTTACCCTCCAGATGTGTATAGGACCTGATCCCAAACAATCGTCTCTGTGCAAATAAAGGGTAGGCTCTGTGCGCACTTAGATCCTGAACTCAATTGAAATTGGCAGTTGTGACAATTTCTTTAATGGCAATACCCCATCACTGGGAGGAAAACAATTTATTTCTTGTAGTCTAATTTAAAGAGCTTATAGGTGGAAATCGTTCTCAGTCATTATTTGCATGACCTGGTCTTGAGAGGGTCATCAATTTTCAATCCTTTCTGCATCGTAACTGAATTACTTATCTCTCAGTTAATGTACTGTGACCTTAAAACATGGTGGCCAGATCTTTTACTCTCATCCTGCCTCATGATGATGTGCTTTTCAAGAGCAGAGCTATCAGAGACACTATCCAGAGGTAAGAGTTTTGTACAGACAAACTAGAGCTATAGATCCCTGTGTAGTGAGATTATATCTTCTATCTTACCATTTTGCCTTTTAATTTTTAACCCAGAAGGTCTGTCTGCAGGCGGGCAACCAATTTATCATCAAAAATGATAAAACTAGCAATAAAAAAGCAATTCTAAAGTTCCTCTACACTAGCTTTTGTCATTAACTGAAAAATTTGTATTTGTAAAATGTTGTGAATCAGTGTATCAGATATTTAATGAAATCTAGCTATAATATCAGTTATATATAGTTAGATTTGTAATTTGATGAAGTACCTGGTTAGAGCATCTGCAGGGCTCCATACTCGCACTGAGCTCAGAGAGCTGCCTTCCATTGCAAATCCATTTGCCTCTGATAGAGGGCTTGTATCTTCAGTTATACTCTGCAGACTGCTTTTTAGTGGTCATCATACAAGTTCTGGCTCACCTATATTTCTCCGCTAATTCCTACCCATCCAGTTTTACTTAAGTTAAATAGAAGCTTTTAAGTAGGGTATAAAGAGCGACTCACTAAATAAGCAGTGTTGTAAACAGGTGCTTGAAATAACCTGAAAAAAAATTATGTGAATGGCACAGAGCTACTTCTATGATCTCTATGTGATCTAGGTGTGAAATGGGATCTGTTGCTTGAATGAAGTACCTTTCTGTTTGCTTAGAGGCTCTCACTGTTTCCCCTAAAATAAATTCAGTCAGCAAATTCAGGCTTCCGTAACGCTTCTAGAAATCTGCATATGTTATGCTCCTGTGTCTTCTTTCATGTATCTCTTCTTCACAGAGCCCTTTTCCTGCAATTTTCCTGTTGAAACCTGAAGACCCCAAGTACCTACAGCAATGGAATTTTCTGTTCTCAGTCTGAGCAGGGGCAGGAATAGGGAGGAGTAAAAAAAAAAAAGTAGCCAGTTCATTTCTGTGAATTATAACCTCTTCAGCAAACATACTGTCTTTGGATTGGCTGAAATCTGCTGCTTTGCTTGGAAGTAGTTTCAACTATATGAATGGCAATTATTGTGATTTTTGAAAACAATTAGGAAACTGTGATGGATGTGATTTAAAGTGTGTTATCTCAATTTTACGCTTACAGAATTTTGATTTGATAATAAGATGAATGCTCAAGAAGTACAAGAAAGAGTAGAAGATGATGGATAGTGCGCGTGTTATGCCATTACATCCCAGAGACTTGGAGTGTTGCCCTAGACACTTTGTCTGAGGGTCTTGTTTCATTCTAAGTTCTGTAACAGAGATTTTACACTCTGAGGGAAATTCGTAAAGGGGAGACTGAATCTGAGGTGCTTCCAAGCTGGTTTGGCAGTGAGGAATAGCCACTTTGGCAGCACCGCAGACTTAACTTTTGAGCCCCTTGGTCCACATGGCTGAAAGTGCAGCTGTTGCTAGTGAATGGAGCAGCTGTTAGAGCATTCACACTGTATTGGAGGGTGCTGTGCTTTTGGGCTAGCACAAATGAGCAGGTAAGAGCCGTGTTGGTGCTTGCTGACAGCTGCCAACACTGATGAACCTGTGAGTGGGCTTTCAGATGTGTGGAAGCTATAGTGAGGGTAACCCTGAATTGCAGTTACCTGGGGCTAGAACAGTTAGCTCTAGTAGGCCTCAGTTGGAGAAATGTTTAGTGAAAGTGGCCCCTTCTCGATGATCTTTTTTTCAGGTGCTTTTCATACTGGCATGGAGTAAGCTAGCAGCAGAACTGCTGTGCATATGAAGAAAATCATTGCTTCAGTGATAAGCCAGGCATATGCCGGTAGACCTGTGGAAACATTACATGGATTGAATGTAGCCACAGTGAATCAGGATTCACGCTATCTGCTTGGTAAGCATAGACGTGTTTCATGAATGAAGCCACTTAGGGCCCTAAGTGGCCCCATATTTGCACAGGCCAGTCCATAGAGGACTATGTGAAGAGGCCTTGGTTACTTAATATCTTTTCCCAAGTAAAAAGGCAGCTGTATTGTTGTGTTCCCAAAGGGCAGCTAAGTTCTTATGGGTTGGAAAAGTCAGCTGTAAAATGACTAAGGAAATTCCAGTTGAATTTCCCCAATCCAAAAATAGAATCCAAAAATAGAAGCATACTTATTTAGTAAGGAGAAATTGAATCCAACTCTTGTTTCTGCCATAGGTAATGAGCAGCAGAGTTGCACTGTGATGTGGAAATATGTTGTCTGACTTCAATGTCCTGTCGTGGGGAGCCTTCCCTTCCTTTGGAGGAATGCTTTCTTATGAAATAGAAATAGATTAATAATGGTTAATTTTTTCATAAATAAATAGATTAATAATGGTTAATTTTTTTGTATATTGCAGATATGCCTCCTGCTTTCTTCTGGGGAATTTTGCCATCATTAGTTAGGTGAATATTGAGGTTATTAAGGCTCACTTTAAGATCAGGTGTCAGATATTGTGTGTAGTCAATCAGTAGTGACTGAAATATCCTATGATATCTGTTTGGAAAAGGAAGGTATGCACCATCCTATTAGAGTCATGTCTAGTATCAAAATACAGCTTGCTGTATGATGCAGGTCAAGCAAGGTGCAGACTCTTGTGTTCTTTTCCTCAGAAAAGGGCAGCCCATGTCACTATTGCCAAGTAAATAAGGTGCACACACACACATTGAGGCAGGATTCCTGAGTTAGTCTTGAATCTGCAATTGATGTTCTGCTTGACTTTTTCAGAAGCTTTTTCACATTTCTTGGATTCTGCAAAACTGAGAGTGATAACATGCACTAGATTTTGATCTTGAGGATTTAAATATTATTTATCTCCCCAGATACTTGTGTATCTTCTTTGTTTTCCTGCAATAAATGCATTAGCTAATTTCTTTAAAACTGTAATTAACTAGCTGGGTTTATTTCAGTTAATATTAGCAATGTTCACTTGCCTGAGTTTTAACATGTCTTATTGCTCTTATAACTGATCTCCTATTATGCACCACTTTGCCTGAATTCCTTCTCTGAAATTGCTGTGAGTGCTTAGGTAATAAAAGCACAACAGCCTGTACATACTTCACATCATCCAAGAATCTCGTTGTCAGGGTTGTTATTTTTCTTACTAACTTTTGTGCAAGTAAAAACAGAAGCATCTTAGAGGCTTTTATCAATGATTAGTCTATTGCAGAACAGATTTCATATACTGAGAAATGTGCTGTATGCCATTTTGGAATATTATGGTTTCATAACATCCTATCAGCAAGTAGATACTGCAGTAAGAAGCACCTAATTCTGACTTGGCTCTGACTTTGCACTGGAATAACTCTATTGTTTTAAAGAATGGGAATGAGATCAGTCAGGTCCAATGCAAATGAACTGATTGGCTAAGCACAAACTCCTGGACTTAATTAGAGGCTGTAAACCTTCTAAATTCTGCAGGTAAATTTGAATTCATCTTCTAGGGCTTGTCCATAACTGTATTATTAATTTTTGGTGCTTGTAGGCCCCAAACCTTTTGCCTGGCAGTTTTATTTGGTTCCATGCACATTTCCAAATATCCTCATACCCAGCACCAGGAGAGTAATGCCAAGTAGTACCAAGATTGCTCACAGTGGACTCCATTGCTTTCATGATGTTACTGCAGCTCATGTAGCTTTCCCCAAATTAGCTTTAAACTAGCTGTTTGTGTCCCTCTAAGAAAATACCTGCAACTGCGCAGAATATGGTGCAGCTGCCAGAGAGGCTTAGTAAATATGCAGCCCATTAGTCTGTGCTGAGATCCATGTTGCTGTAGCTACACAACTATCAGCACCTGACCTACTTAAATTAAAGCCATTTTGAGTAGAGTTGCACATACTGCAGTCCACACTTTGAGTGCAGGGTAGATGAACTCTCAGGTCCAGTGTCTATCATTGCCATAAAAGCACAATATTATCCATATGCCCAGGCATTTTGCTGTAATTATTTGCATCATTTCCTGTCTATATTAGCACTAGTGTAAGTCTTAGTTAATGAGATCATTATATGTTGGCAGTTGTTTATAGGTATAAATTTTTTAGAAATATGAAAGTTTGGTTCCCTAAACAAACTTTTTTTTGTGCCAAGATCAGTAGGGCAAAGTCTGATATCATCAAATTTTATGTACTATTCCTCCTCCATGGTGGCAAAGACCATTTGTATTGTGCAGCACAGGTGTCCATTTTATGCTTTGGGGAATCTTATTTGCAGCTAAAAAATAGGATATGCAAATCATTCTCATAAAGGAGGTTAAAACCCAGAAAGAGCATCTGAAAATATTCCCCTTTAATGACCCCACACATCCAGCTTTACATCTTTTTTTTTCCTACCCTCCATTCACAAATCCTTACTGGCCCATTTCCACCACTGTCCAGAAACAATTCTGTGAGCTCATGACACTTTCATTCCAAAACTGTATTATTCAGGCCTCTGGTTTCAAGTTTCAAAAAGTCCTTGGAGAAAAAAGGAATAACTCTGAGGGAATCAAAGCTATCATACAAAAGTTTCCATAAAGCAAAGATCTTAATTTACTCTCAGTGGGTCGACTCAGTGAGTATCCATTGAAAGGACTCTTATTTTCTGGAATAGTTGCTGTAGCAAAGGTCATTATCATAGAATTGTGGTACCATATCTGTATGCTATTTCAACTGCTGTCTCTTCACTGGATATCCTGATAAGGTCTTCCGTGATTATCATTAATTTGCAACATTGTCTCTTTGAGGATGGTCAAATTATCAGGGAGTGTTGACTTCCGTAGTGAGTATCTGCTGGCTATGTTGACTTACCAGCGTACGGTTCCCATTGCAGCTCCGGTGCTCATGGCCTTGTCCTTATTTGACTGAACAAATAATGCAGTCTTACGAGTTTTGAATTGCTGGAGCAGCTCTATTCTCCTCTGTTATTATGAGCATTACCAGTCCCTTGGTTGAACCAGCATCATGTTTGAGTATGTTCATTTTACAAGAAGGAGACGTGGCCACTAGGCTAATCCTGTTCACTGGCTAATCCTGTTCACTATAATATGACTTAAATTTTATTAGTCATATTACAGTGAACAAGATTAGCCTAATGGCCAGGTCCCCATTCTTGTAATTGCTGGGTTCAGAAGAATTCAAGAATTCAATTCCATTCATCTCATACTGTCCTAGAACACAAAATTGTTGGATTAAGAATACTCAGAGGTACATTTGTGTCTCTTCCTCTACCCATTTAGGGACCTATTACCCATGAATATGTGTTACCACGTATTTTGAACCTATTAATATTGTCTGCCTCCATGAACTCCCACAGTGGGTCTAGAAGGGAGAAATCCGACTGAAAATATCACAGTTACATAAAGATAAGTGAGCTTTTGGGGTGTTTTGTAAAAGGTAACTTGCACCATAAATATTTGTCTGTCAAAATTTCAGCTTTTTACTACATTAGATAGCTGTACACACCATGAAATTAGCAACCAGAGAGGTATCTTTACAAATGTCTTAAGACACTGAAACATTGAAAATGGCGGTAGTGGGTCACATCAAGTTCTGAGTCTCATCCAGTCTCTTCTTTTCAACACTGGCCTCAAAGCTTAGGGTAAATCATAAGAACAGATAAAGCCTATAATACTGATTTCCCAGCACTTTTTCCCAGCATCTAGTGATTTGCCACACAAAGATATCCTGTACTGAAAGTGTCTTCGAGTTTAATAGTGACCAGCTGAATTTTTATTTCTTGGACTGAATCCATGTAGTTCTGGCATCCATGACACCTTGCACCAGTAAGTTCCATAGAAATTTTGAATCCTGAAGCTTCAGTATTTTCACTAAGCTGTTGTGAACTCTTTTTGTGGAGGGGGGTGGAAATTGTATAAACAAATCCATGATTATTTTGGATAGCAAATTCAGAAAAGTTGCATCTGCTCACGAGCTGTGAACAGAAAGAGACAATGATTTGTTTTGGTTTATTTATCTAGATTTTTTAGTAATGTTTGACCTGCAAGGACCTACTACCTGATTCCTGATTATCATAATAATGAAACACAAACACAAAAAAAGTATGATGCATGGTTCCAGCCATGTGTGTAAATTGTGTTTGTTGTATAGCTATAGGTATGTGTAACTTAATCTTTGGATACACGTAAAATCAGAAGTCCTCTTTATGGGCACAGCAGCTTGTTTGAGTGGATTCAAAAGTAGAAGGGCAGATTAACCTTCTAAAAATGACAGCCCTGATTCTCTACAGACCTTTAAGAATGTGCTTCATTTTAAGCATGGGTTCCTTCCCCCTGCAGTCTGTGGTAGTGCTCAAACTTGACCCTGGAGCCACTTGTTGAACTGGAGCCAGCAGAGGAAGCCTGGGGTGGTGGACTAGCATGGGGAAGGTTTGTGAATATCTGAAGTGGAGCTTTCTGGGCTTAATATGTTCCATAACCAGTTCATACAGGGCAGTGACTGAAAACCCCAGATGTCAGAGTTACACAACAGCTCCTTCAGAAAAGCAGCTTTAAGTTTTCAGTAGGCTTTATAATAAAGAGCATGCAACAAAGGACCGAAATGTTCACCCACAGATAGTGAAGTGCTTGCTTTGCTAGCAGTACTCACCCACCATCAGCTCTCAGCACATCCTTTCATGGGGAAGAGATGGATCTAATACTCTTCTTCATCCCTAATGCATGTTTTTACATTACCCTTTTGTTATTGTACGTGGGTTCTGATAGCAGACTTAATGCAGCAATTTGTAGGCCTGCATCATTTTAGTGCCTTTTTTTTTCCCCTAAAGAAATGCAATTTGAAAGTTTGCGGCTTTTTTCCTCTGGGCTAAAGTTGGGGGGTTTGAAGGGAAGAAGGGATTTATTTGAAACTAACACAGGTTTGATAATTTGTATTAATGCCTCTGACTTAATATCTCAGCAGTATTCAATTTCATCTGTTCTAGTTTGGCCACCTAGCCTGACCATGAGCTCAAACATCAACTCTCACACTGCAGCTGACTAAAGCCAGAAAAATCTCCCCTAAGGTAATCAGGTTTGATGTTTCCAACATGTCTAAAATTTCTCTATCATGTTCTGCAAATTTAATCTTTCTAATGCACTCTTAGGTGAGTTTTTTTCCACATGGCACTTTTATTTGGCAGGATATTCTTCTTTTCCACCACAACATAGGCATATAGCAGCATTGTTACTTGTTTTGCTCTCTTGCAATGACTTTGCAGGTAACGTCAGTCTTTTTAAATGGGAGAAGTTTGTTCTGATCCAGAGGAATGATGTAAGAGGACCTGCATCAGTCTATGTATTCCTGTTTGGTGTAAGACTAGTACTTTTGTTTGGTCAAGAATCTAAACCACAGGAAGCTGTCATTAACATGGATTCACACAATCTCCTGCATTAGTTTAATCCTATAGCTTTACTTCAGGTGATGCAACTTTCTTTTTTTTTTATCTAGAAAGAAGAAATCTGTAGTTCTGCCATCCCATCAAGCTGAAGCTGTGATCTCAAATCTCAAAATGCCAGGCCTAACTAAAAGTGGAGTACTTTCGGTTCTGAATGCATATAGGACAAAGATCTTCAACAGATCTTCACTGCTTGGCTGTGTGTGCCCAAGAGTCTCTCCACATCTGCTGCATCATAAATTCTCTCATTATCCTTCCTGAGGCTTTATCCCTCCAGCTCTGATGCTTCCCATCTACTTCAGCAGCCTTCAGGCTGCATGGGGGGCTTTGGCATGTTCAGGACTTCAGCAGAACTGTCTGACCTCTTTTGCTTTGTCCCACTGGCACTTCCCTCCCCTCTTCAGCTCTTTCAGTCATTTATCACCAGTACAGCTGGAGTCTGCTGATTTGTACCCATGTGTGCTAATGACTTTCTTCCCAGAGTTTCATCTGACTGTTGCCAAATAAATGGCAACGCTAAAATAAATACTAACAGTAACTTCTAGAAAATCTATCCATCAGGAAAAACTTCTGCTAAGAAGAACTGTCTACAGTTGCTGAGTGGTCTCTATCAGAGCAATATAAAAGGATATCCTATCAAGGTTTAGTCAATAAGGCTTGATTCAAGGTTTTTATTAATGAGGTGTCTGTTTTTTTCCGCAGACAATTTGTTTTTCCCATTGTACTCACTGAACAGTGTAATAGTCTAAAAACCAAGAAGAATCACTGGATACTTGTTTGAATTTATATATAAATTAGCAACAATTAGTCATATCATCTTACCTATTTTGAACATTGTAAGAAGGAAGCAAGTTTTATTTCTACAAGTGCAAGAAACACTTTCCTACATGACTTTTTCCTCCCATATTTGATCAAATCTGTAAAATTTTACTTTCTATTAAATGCCTTGGACTCGGGAAAGTAGTAACAGAGGAGTCAAACAACTATCCCTTATAAACCTTTTGTGGAAGGACATTAGAAAACAAGATAACTGGAGTCCAATTCCACAGGCTCTAAGCAAGTTCTCTCAGTAATTTTTCAGAAGTATTCTGCATGCTGGTTCTTGGACCTCTTTTGTTAGTTTGAGACAGTAGTGTGTGGTTCTTCACAAATTACCAGGTCCTACATGCCCAAGCATCAGAAAAAGCAATATACTAGAGTGAAGCCTAGTCCTGCGGAATTCATAGCGCAAAGCCAGAATGAGCATCTGTGGCCCATTAGAGCTTCATGTCTTTAATATATGGACAGGTTTCCATATATTCCATTAAGGGGTCAATGTTGTCTTCTGCTGCATCATCAATGTAGCAGCTACGCAGTCATGTCCATTGAATCGAATCCATCGCTGACTTGGGGATTGAATTTGGGATAGAATTTAATCTGTCAGTCATCTGACAATGCTGCAGAGGTTGCAGACAGTATGTTACAGAGAGTGTGGTGTTTCTGCTTGTACCTATTGTCTCAACCTGTGTGCTTAGAACAGAATTCAGCACTACACTAATGGAGATGGAAAGGTATTAATCAGCATTTAGCACAGGTCAAAATTTGAGCCTGGGTGAGGAGTACCTAAATTATCTTGTCTACTTCTAGGCAAACTACAAACTCTTTATCTAGTTTCAATAAACTTTTAGTTACTCCATTGTCTCTGGTTCCTAGTTTAAGATGTAGGAATTACTAGTCTGTAGGTACTAATTTAAAAACAAGCTCATTTCTCTTCATAAGAAGATCAGATCTTTTTCTGCATGGAATTTTCTCAACTGCCTCTCTTGGCAAGATCTAATAAGTCCTCACATAAAAGCGAAAAGATACTTTTGTCCTAACTGAACCAGCAGAATTCCTTTGCTGAAGCAAAGCTGTTTATAGGATGTGGTCCACTTTCATCTTGTGGATGATGAGTGTCTCCTCACACTGGGGCAATGCAAAATTCTTGCCTATTTTGAGTGGATATTCCTGATACTGAGTGTATCCTCTTCCATATCCCTTTCAAATAGGAGAACCCTACACCAGCACAGATAAACTGAGTTTGTTACTATTACTTAACTTTCCAGGGACTTCGTGATTTAGCATGATTTTTCTGTTGTAATTTTTCTCTTATGAAGAGACCAGCTTAACGTAACCATAGGAAAGAATGAGTTGTGGTAAGGAGCATGTAAAACTTGCAGTGAAGAGTATTTCAAAAGTGTTGACTTTACAAGCGCTTCTGAAGGCAGTGAGGGCTTACTTTGAGAGTCACACTGGGAGTCCAGTCCAAAACTACTGCAGAAATGGTCACTGCATACGTCTTCCTGCCCTATAGCTGACAAGGTTGTATTCAGCCTTACCTGAACATACTTTAGTCACTTAAAATGTTTGGTAGGGTGAGATCAGAGAACTCAGCATGATCTACTATTCAAACATTCACACTGGATATACCTGTTGGGAGAGGAGTGGGATGAGAAAAGCAAGTTTTGCAACCCCTCATGTTACTGCAGTGATGCTGCTGGTGGTGCCCTGCATAACTAATACAAAAGGTAACTTGGGTATAATCACGCAGGATGTCATTACACCTGCAGACTGCAGTTGTATATCTTAAGCATGGTAGCTACTGCCTTTTACTCTGTTTTTTTTTCAGATTTGGGCACTTTCCCAAAAGGTGATGTCACCTGTGCCTTTAAACAGAAACTGTCTGATTTCAAATTCTGGGCTCATTGTTTGGCCAGATTCAAACTAGCACTTCAGTGGGAAGAAAGCTCTATAGAGTATAATTATTTTTCCAGAACTGCAAATTGTCCAAGAGTGTGTGAAATATTATTACCACTGACTATCCCTCCAATCTGTGACTGATTCAATGCTCTTTTAATTCAAAAGAAAGTCTCCGTTTGACTCTGAATAATCTGAGTCTTGTCTTTTGTAATAATTTTCTAATAAGCTGCAGTCTCATTCACTTACCATAGTAAGCTCTCCTATTTTGTGAAGTGTATTTTATTTTGAAGGTTTAACTTTGATCTAAATTAGAAGAAATATATGAAAATAGCATCCTCTGCTCCTTGGCATGTAGATTTTTTCCATAATTCTTGTGAAAAAAATAAAGATAAGATAAAAGATCAGATGGCATTAATGTAGTACATAACTCTATAGGCATTAATATCTGGCAAAACAAGTCCTAATGAAATCATCCTTCAAAGAAAACCTTGCTTTAAGTTACATAATGAATATGAAAATGATTAATGCACTTGAAAAGCAGAAAAATAGACAGAAGGCATGATTGAATAAAATTCAGCTAACTAGGGTAGTTTGCATTTAGTTTTGTGCTTATAAATTCATGTTATAGGGGCCTAGCAGAAACTTGATATTTTCCCATCTTTCAATCAGTAAGTCATCATGTGGATTTCTCTGCTGTATCCCTATCATATCAGTGACTATCCTGTAGCAACTACTCCCCAGCAATCTGGCACATCCCTATTACTCACTTTTAATCAGAATAAGATATTTTCTTCTGAATTTGCTCTTACCTTCAGTGGCATTTCTTTAAATTTACATAAATGCTACTAAGAACTTATTTAAACCCAGTGTGATAATAAAGATATCCCATTAAAACAAAAAGGCCATTTTCTTGCAGTGTGGAAATTTTTAGATTTCTTACTCACACTTCAATACTTTAAAGGATTGTTTTATAGACACATTTGATAAGTTTTATCAGTAAATTAACCTGAAGTGGATTTATCTACCTTTGTCAAGCACAACCAGTAGGCATAGCCTCATTCTTCTGAAATTCGATGTTGCATCAAGGCTGGAAACAGACCACTTTCAGCTGTTTCTTGCAGCAGTTGTTCGAAGGGGGATACTTTATTACAAAGGTGAGCTAGCTAGCTTGTCTTTCAGTGATACTTGCAGTTCCTACACTGTCAGAAAATACAGATTTGACTTAGAAGACTGTTGGTGTGATGCCTGAGGACTTGATATCAATTACTCCACAGCGCTACTCAACTCTGTAGTTTGGGGTCACCATCTGATTTTCTTTCCCTGTGATGCACAACCACTCCTTATGAAGCACAAAAAGGTAGCATTTGGTATGTCTCTGGACTACAGACAGGAAGAGTAGTTTTATTTCTCTTGAGGAATAGTAGTCATATTATCCAGTTAAGAACAGTCCAGGGTTTGATTTTTCGTTTGAGAGTCCAGATTATTCATGGCTAACCTGAATTATGATAGATTTACTTTGAAGAATAATACGAAACTGCTAATGCAGTTAAAATATTATTCCGAAGTAAGGCCATAAGAAGTATAAGGTTCTATAAAAGCAATATAATTTTACTGTTTTTGAAAGCATTGCCCTTGGTCTATTTTAGATCTGTTTTCATTAAAATTTTGGAGCCTGGAGGTTAATTCATTTTTTAATGTATGTTTGTCTTTCAGAAGCTTGTTAAATTAAACTATTAGTATGATAGTGATCTAGTGATATGAATTTACCTGCTATTTAGCTGTATTTTCTCTGCAAGCTAGACAAAAGACTTTTATCAAAAGCTTCTTTCATTTAGTCACATTTCTGAAGAACTATGTTAAATACAGATCTGTAAACTAATAAATTGTTCCATGATCCTTAGGACTAATGAAGTTTGTTAGTAAAAAGCTGTGCCCTGTGTCCCTTACCTTTCCCACTATGATCTTTCCTGTCTCCCCCCATGTAATACCCTCAGATCACTCTCCACACTGTACTGTTATTCCCCTCCCATATCCATTTGTCTTCTCCTTGTTCCTCAAGAACACCAGATCTCATTATGGGCTGTACTTTCCTTCTCTTTCCTGACGACTGAACCAAAGACAGAAATACCTGCGTGCTGAGAGGTTGGCTAGCATGAGGCTGCTTGCTAGAAATGGGATCTTTTCAAGTACGTAGTGCTTTGTGGTGTTACTTAACAAGGGTATTCATTTAAAATATATATATTAGTGGTTTATACTGTGAGCCAAATCTTTGACAAAAACTTGCGTGACTCTGACTAAACCAATGGGACTATGTTGATTTAAACTAGAGTCTAATCCTTAAAGTGAAAGTAGTATTCATTCAGGAGACTGCTGGGTGATCTCAAACTAAATACATCATATCTCTGACTGAATTGTGATATTCCACCTGGCTATCTCCTGGATCACATTTAACAAGCCAATATTTAACCTGGATCAAATCTCTACTATTTTTTTTTTAAAAAAAGAAGGTCTGACTTCCACAATAGAAGCATAAATTGTTTTCTCTACCCTCAAATAAAATCCTATTAACTTTCATGGACCTGACCACTTTAACAGAAGATGCAAAATCATACATCCCACAATTTTCTACAGATTACTGGTTGGTACATTCTAGAATTTCTCAGAGAAAATTATTTATCCGTTTAGTTCTGTTTTTGAAGCCAGATGATATTCAGATCTGAAAGATGCTATGCTTATTTTGCAAATTATACAAAAAAGATTTCTATAGCCAAAGTCTTGGTTGATTGCATGGTTTCAAACACCAAAGTGCCTGCGTGTGTAATGCCAAAAATGAGCCTAAAAGAGTAAAAAAACCAGAAAATTGGCTATTCCAGTTTTGCCAACACTTGTTATTCTTGTTACAGACCACACACTAATTTGCTGTTTTTACATCCCTGTTCTTTGAGTCACATGATTCTTTTTGCATTCCTTACCTTTCATTAAAAATTCAAAACATTTTTTCTCACAATTATAGAGAAAACAAGCAAACACAACCAGAAGAAACCCAAGAGCTCAGAAGCCCAAAGGCAGACAAGAAGTCCAAATGTGTTCATTCTTAAATTTCAAGATTCTAAAGTCATTTTTAAGTTATAATTTTAGAGGAACTCTGACTTGTTTTATGTTACAGTAGAGCAGCAATACTGTCTAATCAGTTTTCTAAAATAGAGAAAATAACCAGCAGTTCTAACCTTGTGAGAGTAACCTTCCAGAAACAGGGTCAATGCTTGTGTTTTCTAAGGCAAAGACAACGGCAATGTAGAAACGAGAATACCTGATCAATCGTATAAATGATTATATTCAGCTATTGCTACTGAAGTGTCTGCTGAGTATTAAATAGAAAAAAAATGCATGTACCTATTAAAGGCTTTGTTGAGAACATGTACAAATCAGAATGCAGAATTATGTGTCTAGAAAATTAGACATCCTAGAATGATCTCTACATATTTTACAGACCTATTGGAAAAAATGTTGGCTTAAATACATTTTTTTAAATATTGGCATGCTATGATTTGCTCACCTGTCAAACTCCAGCCCACTTCAACCACCACGTGTACCTGTAGCCCAGTGCAAAACATAATCTTTTAACTTTTTGAAAATGAGATCCATCTAGTGGACATAATGCTGTATTACAGCAGGAAAAAAAGAAAAGATCTTTTGCTTCTTAGAAGGTATATTTATGTTTTTTATTTATGTAAATGTGTTTGTTTTTTAAAGAGGCAGAATTATTTGGAAATTCTTGAAGCCTAATAGAGCATTTCTCCAATGCAGTGCTTTCCTAAGTGAACCTTTTTTTCTTTAGAGAAATACATTCCTCACATCTTTTTCAGGTTCATACCTACATCTCGATGAATTTAGAAGTATTTTCTTCAAGTTCAAATTTCAGACTTCAGCTCTTTCCCTGCTCATAAATTTACCACCAGAGAAGAAGTGGAAATTTTCAAGAAGAGTGGTTGATTATTGCCTGAGAGATTTAAATAGAGTGATTGATTTAGAAGCCAATTCTTCAATCCCTCTTCATTTGCTTCAGCAGACATTACACCAGGAAGACTCCTAGGAGGCTTAAATGAATCCTGTTACCAGAATGCACTGGTACTTGCTGCCGAGGAGATGTACAACTGGCATATGCAACAAGCGTAGTGTACCTGAACTGTGTTTAAGAAAAGGAACCCAGCAACACAGAAATGTAGAATCCTGAATTAGCATGATTAATAAACAGATTTTCATACCAATTTTACTGAGGAAGAATAGCAAAGAGTATGCCAAGTCCCTCGTCATCTTGACTACAGTAACTCATGGAAGTTACCATGAGTCTTAGAACAAAAAGCAAACCACACAGCTCCTGTGAGAAATGTGATGGGATTTTGAGACCACTTAGCAAAATTATTCAAAGATAAAGTGTCTTCCAGCACCAAATCAAGTGTTGAACTGCCATAAACAGGAATGCTGGTGCATTTGACATCTTCTCACACTGACATAGAAGGGTAGCATAACTGCTGCATATAAACTGCAGAGTCATCTACTGTCCCTGGAACCTCTCTCTACCCTTACTGAATGAGTGAAGTGAGTGATAGATGCAAGTCTCTGGGTCCCCATCAACAGACTGATCACCCCATTAACTCAACTTGCGACTTCAGTCATTAATGAGAAAGGACATGACCACAACGCAACTGGAAAGGTTGCTGCAAGAATTGCTGTGATGATCTTTGTGTGTTGGGTGTCCTGCTATGCCTGCCCTTTTTCTCCTTCAGGTACCTATATCAGCCTAAGTAATTGTCTAGTAGGCTATCTTGCTCCTAGTCCTTGGCATTCCCAACCATTAGTTTCATTAAAATTTTGATACGATAATTCTATGAGACATTTTCTTCTTTTGGTATGTTTGGTATGTTTGTTACAGCAAAGAAGTTCCATTGAAGTAGAATATGTCTATGAAGAAGCTTTATTTTTATTTATTCAGCAATTCTACATGAAAAACATTTACGTGGTCTCAATGAGATTTAATACTAAAAACTTTGTAAAGGCTGTTAAGACAAAAGACCTGGCTATTAAGGCTACTTCTTAAAGGCTGTTTTATGCAAAGAAAGTCAATGAAACCCTACTCAAGCTGTCATTTACCACAAACATAACAAATAGTGAGATAATTGGTAAGTGACGTGTTGCTGTTTGTTGGTTCTTAACTGAATGCAATGGATTAACTTTTTGATTGCATAACTGAAACTCAAAATTTAGTTGGTACACTGAGCTTTCTCTTCTTGAGAAGGAAGCCATGGATTTAACATTTAACAACTTATTTTTAGAGAGTAAGTTGCGTATGTTTGCAATGCAAGTTTGCATGTGAAACATACTAATTGTTGCTTATTGCTGTTAGTATTCATATAAACACCAATTCTATTCCTTGCATATAGTGATATAAAAAACTCCGTTAATTTCTGAGCACTTTACAACCACGCATGATAAGATTTACATTCTTTTAGAGAGATGCAAGTGTGAAGGAGAATGGTTCATTCAGTTATTTAAGTATCTGTACATGTCACTATGTATATTTTAGAGAATCTGGCAGAAGTGATACTGAAGTTTGCAATGATTTTGGAGGATGCTGCTCCATTTTTACCTGCAGAAAGTTCTGTCTTCTGCAAAGATTAGTCATCTTCACCTAGAGCTCTGCAAGATCTGCCTCACTCTGGAGAAGTGGAAACAGCATGCCAAACAGGTTTAATTTCCAGCTCCTTTTCAAGGTGGAGCATTAAGCCACCTTTCCAGTGTCCTGGAGTAATCTCCAGGCACTGACCATGACAGCAGCTGAATCATAAAACAAAATTATTTCTGGCCCTTAAGACCTACTTTGATTTGTTTTGCTGTATAGATGCCATGCAGAACAAGGGGAATGTCTCTGTCAAAGTGAAATATTCTGAAAAAAAGAACAACTACCTTAATAAATATTGTAATACGCCTAAGAGATTTTTTTTCTTACATAGCTTTAATTTTAAAAGTAATCAAATATCCCAGGAGTTTATTGTCATATGAAGTAATTTAAAGTGTCAGAAGAGGAACAAAAAAGGTAGCACTGCCATTTCATCTTTTCCATTTTCCCTATTATACCCAAACTTTATAAAATACAATAATGTGTATATGAGATCTAGCAGTCTAAGGTCTGCCCATTCTGAGGCGTAATGGAGGGAATCAGGAATGGAGCAGCTGCCCTATTTCTAAACCATCTCTCTCTCATATAGGCTCTTACATAAGCCCTTTTTACTTCTGACTCTGTATTTACCAAGTCAAGAGTCTATCTCATTGTTCCCTTAGAGCACTATCTGAATTCACAACAAACTAATGAAATATGGCAATAAAGGTTACTGGATATTGTATGTGGAACATATCTCAAACCCAAACACTCCTCTGAAAAAGAGTCCCATCCTGCTCAAGCAGATACCAGTACGAGTAAAATTATACACAGTGAAACAGAACTAACTAACTTTTTCAAAATAATGGTATCTAAATAGAATGGCACAAATACCCTTCTTTGGAAAAGCAAGATCTACCCACTCCTGAGACGTATAAACCTGCTCATGAATAGAGGGGAAGAAATGCTGTCATCTTCATTCCCATCTATCCTTTCCTCGTTGCTTAGCAGGACTCTAAATTGTGCAAGGCTACAAGGACTGCCCCAGTGCTTTCCAGACACTGCAGCTGATGAGCTTACAATGTTAGTCAGTCCTAGATCCAGCTCATTTAAAGGATAAATTTTCACACTTCAGTCTGAAGGGAGGAGATGCAGGAATTTAACAAAGTTATATCTTGCTTTGCTATGGGTGAAGTATCTGGCTCATTTATTCTTCATAATTTGCAGCTCTAAATGCTCATAAAAGCATTAGGACGATGTCTGCTGCATAGCTTCCAGTTGCGTGTCTGCTGGGGTCTGTAACATGTCTTTGAGCAGCCCCATTTGCTTGCCACATTGTAATAAGTAATTGGGCTGCCTTTATTTATGACTTACTCAAGAGGAGCAGGTAAGCTCTCAGAAACTTCTGTCCGCCTGAGAAATGTTCATCATGATTCAAACCCCTCAGGGAAAAAAAGCCATCTTGATTTCTGGCTCTCAGCTGGCTTAGCACGAAACTGGCACTAGCTTTCTTAGCACTATCAAGAATGAAGTGTTTCTTGGCACGTGCAGAAGCTGAGTGCTAGGCACCTGGAGAACTTTAAAACTGAAATAGGTTCCTACTTAGGTTTAAGAGCTGTCAGAGCTAAGCAGAGGTTTTTAATATCACTATTTTTAATAGCAACTAAATTCTACTTAGTTGCCTGCTTAGATACCTAAATAGCTTTTTGGAATCTGGCCCTCAGGATTTTTACTTTTAGATGCATTAAATAATGAAGAACAGGCAATTAAGAAGTCTTACTTAACTAGGCCAGCCTCTTGAAGAGAGCTACAAATCAGCCTCATTTCCTCCTCCTGAGAATTGTTAGATCATTTGTTACAAGGGCAAAGGGAGCCTCCGTGGCATGCCTTAGGCATGTTTCCTTGTAGAAATGTGTAGGGCTGTTCTGTGTTCATTTGTTTACAAACCATATGCACAGCATCCCAGTTGGATGTTTAGTTTGAAAAGTGGTATGTCAGCTGCTGCTTAATTAGGACTCCACAGCCCACCTTCCTCAGATGCTGCTGCTTATTAGTGTTCCCTGATTGAGAATATATGGATGCTATTGGTAGAAGAAATAGTTGCCTTCAGCTGGAATTAAAGGACTTCACCATCTCTTACTTAAAGTTATAAGAATATGCTTGGGCCCCCAGGGTTAGGGGTGAGGACTATAGAGACAAGCAATGTCTTAGTCCCTTCCAAGAAAACTGCCCTCAGTGAGGGGTGCTGCAGTGCTCCATGGCCTAGGGGAGGAGATTTTTCACTGTCACTGTCTGTACATCCTGCTAGCGTTGCTTTGTGGTGTTTTCTGCAAGGAATTTTGACTACAGGTAAGGAGCCTCTATATGCTGTTTATTTGTCTGGGGTGGGGTGTGAGGACAGTATCAATCAAAATTGCTGGAATTTAAAACCTCTGTGTCAGCCTTGCAAAGAATAGGCTGTGTATAATAAAAAGACAAAACAAAATAAAAATAGTGTGGCTTATTCACTGGTGGTGCAGTCTTCTACTACTTGGAATGATGTTAGTGTTTCTCCACAAGTTCAAGGCTTCAAGACTTCATTTCTTCAAAAAGACATTCCAGTATTCTGTAGTGAAACTGTAAAAATACATCTCAAACCAGCTATAGAGTGCCATTTAGGAGTCTTAACTTAATTTTAGTTTTGTTAACTACTTCCTATTTTGTTGCTGCAAGCTTTAAACAAACAAACAAACAAAAAACACTCCTCCAAACTGATGGTGCTTGTGGAAATTTGGTATTGATGCAGTCAAAAAAATAAGGTGTATATATTTATATTGAGGTATAGTAGCTATGCCAATGTTCATAGCCCATCCATTTTGTCTGCTGCAAATATACATTGCTAGAGGAGACAGATTAATCCTCTGTGTTCAGAAGGAAGACAGCAGATCTGTATGAGGGTTGCAGCTTAATAAGGACATAAGAGAAAACTAAACGAAACTGTTTTATGTATTACTGTCCTGCAAGTTTTTTGAGTATCTTTTGAAATATGAGATGATAAATATGCAATGAACTGCTACATAAATTACTTATTTCCTCATTCATCTTATACAGTAATAATACAACAGCCCATTTGTACCTTAAGTATGTGTGTATTTTTTTTTTAACATTAAAATACTCTGATGTCAAAGAAAAGAAGAGAAGCAATTTTTAGTGCTAAAGGTTTTGGTTTACCAGCATTTTATTTTTTTGCCTTAACTTCACAATAGGAGCTAATCTTAGCAAATTAGCATTTGGCTGGAATATGGATATGTTGTGTTTTTTTTTTTTTTTTTTTTTTTTCTTGAACGTGTGTATCTGCGGTATTAAGTATGGGCTGGTTAACAAAAGTGAAGATTCACATTCTTGTAGTATCAAACTGTGCAATACAATACCTAATCTCCTGAGTTATCCTCCTGAAATTACCTACATCAACTGATAGATGTAGGACTCATTTGGTGTTGATAAAAGAGCCTGGTCTGTCCAACCATGGATGGAACCACTGGGTTAAGGAGTGCGTTATGCATCCTCTCCCCTTTTGTGTCATGCAGAGTAGGCACCGTGCAAGTTGGTGATGCTACAGGGGAAAGAGTTCTCCAGCATAAAACTGCAGCTCTATCAGCTCTGACTTCGTAAGAGGCTACCAAAGTCCCATGAAGGTCACTTCTTTGTAACCTGCACTGCTTCAGGTGTCAGTGATGTATTTTCCTCATTCTACACTTAAGGCCTCAGACTCAGTCTCATTTCATGCCACAAGTCTAGTGCCTTCTTAAAAGCACAAGCTTTTCGAACTATACCTCTTCAATGGGAAGTGCATATATGCCTGTGTGTGGTGGTGGGGAAATGTAGGTCATCGCCTTTAGGTAGTGTGCTTTCTGAACCAAGTTGAACCATTGACTTTTGTTGGCTTTCCTTGTGTTTTTTTTTTTTTTTTTTTTGGGGGGGGGGGGTTCTTTCATTTAGGGTCTCCTACAACATAATTATCTCTTTGAAAAAAAAAGATGAATTTAGAAGAAACATTTAACTTTTTTAGAAAATGTAATATTAGTTAAACACCAGTTGCTGTTCTTTGGACCCACCTCCTCCAAACAACTGAAATACATTATGTTGTAGGTAATTTTAAAAGAGAAGTGCAGTATTTCTTCTAGGTGCTAATGACAGTACACCTGTTTGTGTAAACAGGTAAGGGCTATTTAAGGGGTGAGAAAACTGAATCAGTCATGGAGCGGGAAATGGAGCTTAATCTTCAGCTCTCTTTTTTCCTGCCTTTAAGAACACTTTCAGTAGCTTGCTCTAGCTTTGGTGCAAATAAAAGTCTTTCTGATGTATTTTCCTTATCTTCTGACTCTCTGTCTCACTCAGAGTAAGTGGAGAATCATGACTGTGAGCAATATAGTTCCTCCTTAAGTCGTTCTTTTCAGGCAGTTTCAGGATGCTGGTTTTGCTCACCCTAAGACTACTTTTTTGCTAAGGCAGTTCTGTCCTGTAGCAGAGAGATGGCAATGGAGCAGGGAATAGTCATGTGGGTAGATCTCTACAGGAGATGGGGACAACTACATGATTTAAGCCCATGCCTAGAAGGCAAAAATTATCTCCAGGGCTAACCACCTGGCCAGAAAGAGCTGTATCTCCAGCAGTAAAATAAATAGTGGACCTTTCTCATAGAGTTGTTGTGAAAATTTATTGAACTAATATATATTTTTACACATTTCTATACAGCGTGTATTTAGTGTGTGTATGTGCATGTATACACACACACACAAATTACACGTAGAATTGACTGTTTGCTTCTCCACTCATACTGAGTACTTTCCTGTTGTGAGGAAAGGAAGGATGCCATAGACAAGTGAGAAGAGCTGGCTAGGTGATATTAATAGCTGCTTTTCATTTACTAAGAGACTGGTAATACTCTAGAAGTTTTTTTCCCTACCCATTTTCTTCATTGTGTGCACATGTTGTTTTGATGACCAAATGAAAAGCCAGTGATAATGAGATTACAAGAAGCAATATGAAAAGAAATTGAAAAATGCTGACAATCATTACTATTTTAATAGTAATCTATTATAGCAGCAAATTACATTACTTGACTCTTAACACATGCTTTTGGCAAAACCATGAAAAAAAAACAAGCAATCGTTAAATCTATTTAAAGGCACTTATGAAACTGTGGACTGCAGCAGCAAAACAACTTTTCACTGTCTTATACATATTTAAAGTTAAGAAGTGATGCTTAATGTTGAAACACTGCAGCATTTTTTGTTAAATGTCTTGTCATTAAGCCAGAGAGAGGATTTGCCCATATCTGTAAGCAAGAGTGTTCATCCGCATAGTCCCTAACAAAATCCAATAAAAGACAAATGTTTCTAGATTGGTTATTATAGAAACCACCTATATCAAGAAGAGCAAAAGGAGGAGGAAGTAAAATGAATGCAGAGTGACTGGAAGAAGGACTGAAGTTACTTTGTTATGTGAGAAATTATATAAAGCAACCTAGCTGGAAAGGATGCATTTGCCACTTTTGGTGACAAAACTGTACAATTATGATAAAGATTTAAGGGTGAGGCAGGAATAGAAAACCATTCCTGTTCTTTTGTAGACAGCAGTATCAAAATGCAAGATAGGAGAAAGGAGAATAGTGTCAGTAATGCTAGCCGGGATTAGTTCAGGGAATGCAGGCTTCATTTGGGTGTTGGGAAGTTGAATTGTAAGACTATTTTTTGTACTGTGAATTGATCCAAGTTAAAACCAATTGTTATTTTATTGAGCTAGTCCTAACCTGGACCAGTGTCTCTGTCCTGTTAACCTCGCAGACACACGTGTCTGCGCTGACATGAAAGGAGTCTATAGGAAGAAAGCAAAGGTGAGAGAGGAAAACGAATTAGCTTCTTTTGGTAGGAATTCTGGCTAAAGCATCTTCAAAAGCTTAGCCCTAACTTCAGCCTTGTTGGACTGGATTAAAACCTTTACTTTTAGCTGATCCAAACATGCTCTACTATAAACGCTCTTTGCCGGTTCAGATTTGTTCTAAATGTGCTGATGGGCTTTATGATGGGCTTCCTGCCAGATTAGGTACTGCTAGTTTGCCCCCAGCTGCACAGAAATGGTTTAAGTTCTATATTGTATTCTGGCTAATTCATCAGAAATGTGTTTTTATCTACAGCCTTCTGCTGCTACAGGTGTGGTATCAATGACTTGGATGACTACCTTAACCTTCTTCAAGTGGTTCTCCTGATACCAACAGGAGTAAATAGAGCAAAGTGTCAGTCAGTGGTCACTGGACTTCAGCCTTCAGAGCACTAAAGTTGTCTTCTCCCAGGCTTTTCAGTCACTAGAAGCTGATCAGACAGTGACTGGGCTTCATCTTCAATTGCTCCACATCCACTATTTGCTGCAGCCCAAGAGTTTGGAAGTGAGGAAGGGGGAAGTGAGCCTATGCTTAATCCATGGCCAGTTAGGGACTAAAGCAACCTTCAGAGTAAGTTAGAATAGCATTGAAGCAACCCTAAGTTGGGCCAGCTGCTGCCATTGTACCAGCTGCAGACTTGAAGCAACACCCAATGTGCTTTGCAAAGAGGATGGAAGAGAAAGACATCAGCCATCATTTGAAGGTCTGAATCAGTTCAGCATTTCTCCTTTGTAGTTATTCCTCAGCTGCTTTGTACTTCCCTCACGGATGCAAGGGGCACGGATGTATTATGAAAAAGAGATGGTGAAGATTTTCAATATAGGTGGAGGATTTTCATGCCCAGGGATTCCAGTGTATATTTTCCATTAAAGCCATTAAAAATCTTCACATTTCAAGGAAGAATTTAGGCCTTTGACACAATTTCCTCCTTTTCTTTGGGAGCCAAACATTTTCTGTGGTAACAAAGTATTACAACAAGAATAAATTTAATGAATTTAGGCATTAAAGTGGATAACAGTCCTTCATGTATTTGCTGAAGATTAGAGACAGGAGATGTGAAAGCTGTTAGTGGCTTGAGGAAACGTGGATAGTTATTGTAACTGGCATTACAGCTTTGTATATATTACAAAATGTGAAGGAGATAGCTAGAGAGGTGTCCAGATCCTTACATGATGCAAAGGGGTTGCTATGCATGTGATGACCACAACTTTGGTCAGTAGTTTGCTGTATTTCATTGCTTGTTGAATCAAGTGTCCTAAAACCTCAGGGTAACATACTTGCCACACAAAAACAGCTGTCTCCCATTCCAGAGGGGTCAAAACTTTGGTGAGTAATTGCTACATTTATAATGGAAACTTTAAGCCTGCTTCCTTCACTCTGAAGCTGCGGTATGAATGAAAATGGTGCTGAATGAATGAAACCCTTCTCCTCCTTCTCCCCCAAACACCCAACCCTTCAATTTCTGTATTGTTTTAGTTTGGAGCAATATTAATATGCATAGAGAGAAACTTTAATTGCTCAGAAAAGGAAATTATTCTCTGTTCTTCCTGCCTCTCCTCAAATGTTTGAAATAGTCTAAATATGTTTCCAGTCCATTTCTTAAGGAATGAAATGGAGCCTGCCTTCTCACTGCTTTTGCCTATCCTCCACTGTGCAGTGGGAAGAACTTGGTTCACCCCAGGAGTTTTAGAGGTCTCAGTGGCCTCCTGCACATCTGGGACTAGCACCATAATGGATTACGTAAGTGTAATGACAGTGCTGATGACATCTCTGCTTTACAGGAGCATGCCAAGGAGCCCCTGACTCAGGGCAGCCTCTCCACCTGGGCTACATGGTGTCGTGTAAGTTGGTGTGAAATCTTCAGATATCTGTGGGGCAAATTTCATCAGAAACCTAAATCACTTTAGCGGGTATTCATCAAAATTGAGTTGTTGCCACAAAAACATCAGTTCACCAAAACTGACATTTTCCAAGCCATTTCATCAGAGAATTCCCAGCTAGCTGTGAACAAATGTGATTTGTACCCTCCTATTCCTTTATATCTAAAGAATAGGTAACTCCTGGTGTTTATTTCCTTAGGATTCAGCATGTATCTTCAGGTCTGCTCTCCTCATTTAGGAGAAACGAACATGCTACATTTTTTGGCTGTTGAGCATAGCATAATAGCAAAGCCAAGGGGTTTTGTCTGTAAATACTAGCCACAGCTAGCTAGGGTGTGGTTTCCAATGATTTAAATACTTATAGAATGCCAGCAGAGGATGAAACAAAGAAGCAAGGGGAAATAAAGGACTTGTTTATTTTGTTTGCTTTAATCTCTGTGGAACTCTTAAATGTGCGGAGTTGTCTCCTCAAAGGGATATTTGGAAGTAATTGCGTGGTGGTGGTAAGTGAGGGGAGGATCCTTACTTTTTTTGTTGTTATTATTGTTCAAAAGGTTTGAAATTCTAGCAACTGTTTTCCAGCACTTATTCAGACCTCTTAATAAATTTTCTGCTCTGTAGAAATAAATGGCCAGCACTCACAACTCCAACAGGAAAAGCTCATCTGAAAACACCCAAACAAATGATTTATTGAAGAGCCTGAATCGGCTGTGCAGACTGCTTTTACTGTGGTGTTGTACTGTTCCTCTTTCCTGTAGAATTATCCCGTACTAAACATGTCATGCTTCCTTGATGCTACAACCTGATGGTGCGGCAGCTGTACCAACTCATGTTTGGCCATGGTACTTATTTGGTGTTATGAGAGGCTTTTCTCATCTTTATTTTCTCATGATTGCTCTTAGCATCTCTGAACTTAACCTAGTCCAAACAGTAATTTAGCCTGATGGATTTACAAAATTAGAGTACACAGCAAAGATGAATGAAGTTCATTTAAAATACAACTGATCACTATATTTCTTTTTACACAAAATGATAGTGGCAGAAAGCTGATGTGTTTCTCTTCTGTAAAACTTCCTGTAAAGAAGGTCTTGTACTAGTCATATCTTAGTCTCTTCCTCTCCTCTCCTTTTGTCAGCATGATGTGTCTGCATTAGGAATCTACGCTTTTCATTCAGGCAGGATGAAACAGAAGGCAATGCAGTGAATTACAATGTCTTCTAAGAAATCTCCAGATCTTATCAGATCTTACATTTCATCCTGGCTGCTCTTTTCATGCCCTACTCTGACTAGTATGCTGTCTAATTTTCACTTAAGATTTAGTTTGCTGCAGTTCTCGGGCACCTAGCACTTGAAGGTACTGTTGTGAAATGGCATCGAGGCAGAAAACAGACTCTATTCATTTTCATAAATTCCTTGCGAAATCCCCGAATTCGTGCTTCTGAGAAGTGACCCTCTGTATGCTCCAGGGTACCATTCACAAAGTGTTGCAATGTAAATGCATTCATACGGCTAAAAATGGAGGTTTGATCTTGCCTCTCGTGAGGGTGGAGGGAAAAGGGTCCAGAGAGGTTTTACCCTGTCTCATGATGTTTGAATGCTGAAAGTAGAAAGCAATATAGTAAGTATCTGAAAATGCAACCACTTGCCATCATCTTTTCATACGAATTCCAGATTATGGGCCAGATTGATTCTCTGTTGACATAAGCAGATGCAAATCTAATGAAGTCACTGCAGTTACTTCTACTTATGCCAGAGGTGATTTTGTCCCTGTTTTTGGAATATGCTAGTTTCTTGCTACAGAACTGATGCACTGTATCATGTCAAAATCATTTTCAGCAATGGCTTAGTGCCACTGGCGGACTGACATGATGTATCATGTCAAACATCTGCCTGGTAATGCTTCCATTCTGCTCTTTGACATGATGTATCATGTCTCTGTTTTGCACCTTAAGGCATGCAACAGGAATTGCCCCAGGATCTGTAATAATGAGAGATGTACACTAATTTAATATCTGAGCACTGACATCCTATAGAACAGTAGCCTGTATTAGGATGTCTATAAACCTCCTGCAAATGCCTCATGAGCTTAGGTGTAAAATGATTGCTGATGTACTCCCTCCTCAAAATATTGCATTGGTATATTAAAGGACAAAACATTTTTTATTTTGATCTGGTTTTGCTTTAAGCAACAATAATGCATTTTCTTTGCAAACTGATCAAGCAGTACTAAGAGAGCTTCCTCCTATTCATGATTTTACAGGAACTTGTTACTATATATTAAGTGTAGAGGGCTTTTTTTTTTTTTTTTTTTTCCCTGTTGTAAGATAAAATAGGATCAGGTCTTATTAGCATAGGTCTGAAAGCATTTATTTTACCTCAGACAGAAGGGTGCTAAACAACATCTTCCCTAAAACAGGAAACGTGTTTCACAGTCCTCGGCAGCAAGCAGCACAACTTTCCTGAGAAGATCTGTGAGGGTGGATAGCAGCCAGTTGTCCAAATGTGAGGATGCCAAGTGCCAGGAGACTCAGCGGTTGGAGGAATGCCTGAACAGAGCTGTGCCTTACACTGCTCTGTGAAAATGGCCAGGTCGGGATCCGGTGCGTGTCCAGGAACAGCGAATTTCTAAAGGTGGTGCTTGTTGAAGGAGAAGCGACAGCCTCTGTCTCCTGTGAACTTTGCTGTTGGGATACTGCTTTCCCTTCGACTTTTTGGTGTTGCAGTAGGAAATGAGGGGAAATAGCTTTCTGAAATTAATAGGGCGCAGATCGACCAGAGATCTGTAGACCACAATCAGCACTTGGATTTTCTCTTTCCCCTAAGAAACTGTTCAAAAGCCCATATGCTCAGTGTAGCAAAGTGAACATATTACACCCTTACCAGAATTTCTGACTAGTTGCAAAGGTTGATGCATAGATGAAGTCCACTTAGGCAGATGCACGAATGCAACCCCTCAAGAACAAATTATCAAAGCTCTTTTTAAAAAAGTATATGGCTACCTTAAAATCTGTAAGCCCAAAACCAAAATGCATCTACAGAAAACTGGATTTATTTATTTATTTATTTATTTAAGCACTACAGTCAAATGTTTCAGAGAAATGTTTTCCATAAAGAGGGATTCCTACTGGGGTCCACAAAACTACTTTAACCTTGTGTATTCATCTAATTGTTCTGGCAAAGCAGTTGTATGTGTGAATATATATGAGGAGAGAAGGGGGGAGAGACAGAGTATAAACTTAGTTTTTGATGGAAGGCTTCAAGATTTTGACTTTTTAATAAATGCAGGCAAGCTTCAAATATTTTTTTTTGAAGAGAAACTTGAATTATTTCATTCTAGGCGAAACAAGTAGAAGAGAGGAGCAAGCAAGTGGAAGAGTTCCCAGGCTTCTAAGTGGGATTGTGCTGCTAAGCCATACACTTAGTCCTTTCCTTGTGAGGAATGGTATTGCCTGCAAATGCTGAGCGGCAGTAGGGCTGCCCCCAGGCAAAAATGTGTGTACAGAGGTAGGCCATGAATATATTTGAGTAGGACTGGAGCCATTTCAACCAGATCCTGGTTTTCTGCATATTTTTCAAGTAGAGCTGTGCTGCTATTGATTTTTTTTTTTCTTTTAAGTTTGTGGACCAAACATTGCGAGGAAAGAGTTTATGGTTAGTTGAAAATGCATCCAACCTGCCAACAGCTGTGGAACAAGAGGGCTTCTCCTTCCTTCTGGATGAATTTCCAGGCAGTGCCAAAATCCCTCGGGATGCCAAAGGCTCATGATGCATGTGACACCCGACTAGTGAAGAGTCTCCGAGTCCCCGGTGTTGCGCTTCCTGCCCGACCAGCACTCTTAGAAGCGAAAGCAGGCTCTGAAGAGCTTCTCTTTCCCAACGTGCTGCCAAACGCAATAGGGAAAAGAAGGGGAAAAAAGCGCTTAAGGGGGGGAAAGCGCTTAAGGCAAGCCAGCCCGCAGCGGAGCGCAGCCTGCGCGGCTCTCTCCCAGTGCCGCGCAGCGGGCAGCGCGCCGCGGCCCCGGCGCGGGTAGCGGGGTGCGGGCAGGTGCGGCCCGCCCCGCTGCGCGCCCGCGGAGCCGCTGCGCGCC